>NW_010258548.1:14476-16635 GCF_000690775.1 Eurypyga helias
CTATAGCGAGGGGGAGCAAATCCATGAAAAACACTCAGGTACACTCACTCTTTCTCTTTCATTACTCTACGCATCAGTTTTACCAAGAAGGGACTTAAAACAATTGTTTAAACGTTAGAAGTTTTAAAATGGCTTACTGCTGACAAATAGTGTCATATTCTTACTGTCTGTCTGCCTGCATTTCTAAAAGTTGTGTTTGCGCATTATCTATTTTGGCACCAGCATAGTGACAGTAATGGAGAGTGATCGTTATCTGCAGAGAATGCGGGGGCAGCGTGATATTCCCATTTTCTCGCAAGCCCAGGTAGAACAGACTTGGGATGCACTGGTCACCTCTGGGTGAAAGGGGAGACGACATCTCACTGTTTGCTATCTTTCTGTATTTGGCCTCTTCCCTGCTCCCCCTGATTTTTCACAGGTTATATTTCATTAATGGGTACAGTCAGGGGTACAGAAAGTAGCACAAAATGCAGTTCTGTTTTGCCTCCTAGTATCTACCTTCTGGTGTAAAGGGTAGATTTTCAAGAATGAAAATACTTTCTTATTTCTGCTGGGTTTTGGAACACCTCTGTCCCTTTCCAGTTGTGAATATCCAGAGTAATAGTTGTTTGCAATAATATCTGAACTTCAGCCTCAGAAATGCTTCTTAATTGACAAATTTGTGGTAAAAATCTTTTCAGAGGAATTAACATCATAATATGAGGTAAAAATTTATAGTCAGAAATTCAGTCATATTTTTTTAATTGGACAGAACTTCCTAATACTCTTATAACTCAATTTGCTGAGCATCTGGTCTGTAAAAAATAGTGTTTCTGGGGTTTGATGTCTGCTGCATAAAAACACTTTTTCCCATATTTCTGTGTAGTCATTCTGTGATCTGAACGTCACACCTTTTTTTTCCTTTTCGTCAGATTTTTCTTGCCCTTGAATCATATACCAGCCATGTTCTGTAGGTTAGTCCTTTTACTTAGTTTGCACTGTATAATGAAGGACAAACTATTGAAATTACCAACCACGCAATTTTTTATGATGTCAGAGGTGGTAAAAGTCCCAGTGCTGACTCCTGTGGATGTTGGTATGGCAAAGATGAAAGCACTGAACTGAGGATCATTCTCAGTTTTTGCCCAAGAGATAATGGATGTTTTTGTATATACCTTGAAAAAAAACCACACATCAATAGATATTATTGAATTAGTAATTTAAAAATGCAGTTATGTAAAGAAAATCACCCTATTTTGGAAGCTGCATTTGCCAGCTACTCATGTCCACTTCTTTTCTTTCACTATTCTTACTGAGTATGTGTCATTACTTCTGATTATAATGTTAATTGCACCTCATCTGAAGTAAAATGTTTCAATATCTCTAATTCTTTCTCATTTTTAAAGTAATTCCAGTGAGATCAATATTCAGAAAAATGTGAGTTTGCCAGATTCCATTTGTGGGTTTGCCACACAATATGCAATGCAGTGTTTTGTTCTTTACCTATGGCATGTCCTATGGTGTGACCCATGTTATCTAAAAGTTACAGTCAGTACTTTACAACCTCTTCTTTCAAGTACCAGTTTACATAACAATCTCAGAAGGACCGATAGTCACCTCATCCCCTTTTATTCCAAGTGCAAACAGTGCTTCATGGATCTTCACAGAATCACAGGATGGTTTTGGTGGGAAGGGACCTGAAAGAGCATCTAGTTCCCACATCCCTGCCGTGGGACTGGACACCTTCCTCTAGACCAGGTTTCTCCAAGCCTCATCCAGCCTGGCCTTAAACACTTCCAGGGTTGTGGCATCCTCTGAGCAACTGTTCCAGTGTCTCACCACCCTCTCCAGGAAGAATTTCTATGTGATGTCCACCCTAAATCTCCCTGCTTTCAATTCAAATCTGTTACCCTTTGTCCTGTCACTATAGGCCCTTGTAACGAGAATCTCCTCAGTTTTCTTGTAGCACCTTCAGGCACTGGAAGGTGGTATAAGGTCTCCCCAGAGCCTTTTCTTCTCCAGGATGAAAAAGTCCAGTTCTTTCACCCTGTCCCAATGAGGACAAACCTTCCAGCCCTCTGATCATCTTCAAGGCCTCCTCTGAACTGGTTCCAGTCTGTCTATGTCCTTTATTTGTGGGCCCCACAGCTGGACGCAATACTCCAGGCGGGGTCTCTCCA
>NW_010258548.1:16755-41323 GCF_000690775.1 Eurypyga helias
AGTACCCCAAGTCCTTCTCCTCAGGGCTGCTCTCAATCCACTCTCCACCCAGCCTGTCCTTGTGCTGGGATTACCCCAACCCAGGTGCAGGACCTTGCACTTGGCCTTGTTGAACTCCATGAGGTTGACAGTGGCTCACCTCTCCAGCCTGTCAATCTTAGATTTACTCTGCTCTGAAAAGATACATGGAAATATGTATATTTTTATGAAAAAGAAATTATCAAAAATTACTGAAAATTTTTTGTGTGTTATGGCAAGAAAAATATTGGATAAATATGTAGTTTTCTTACTCACATTCTTTATGATGAATCAGAATAAGATAAGATAAGACAGAAGAGGACTGAACAGAAAACAGACAAATGCCAAGAAGTTTATTGGCTTCCCAGCAGCACAGCCATTTCCATCTCACATCCATTAATCCTTCATGAGCCTCAAAAAATTGAGTTTATTAAACCAGGCTGAAGTCAAACCACCCATGGATTTTCAGCATGCTTGTGATTCAGTTCAGCCTTTTCACACAGCTATGAAAAATGTAAATACCTTACAATGTCTGTAGAAAATTTGTGAAGAAATAGCATTTGCCACTCCCTGGAAAACATAGGATTAATTTCATACAAATCAAGGGTTAGAGTTTCATTTCACTCAGGGTGATAGAAATGATGGAGTTCTACAACTTACAAAAACCATTTCAAATAAGTTGTCTGATTGACTTGCAAGGACTGAGGCAAAATTTGTCATTGTTTCAATACTAAGTATTTATTTAAACTAAAATTCCTATTGGATGTGTACTTTGTTATTGATATAATCTTTATCAATACTAGGACATTGCAGGAGTTAGCCTTTCTTGACTTATTTATGTACTCTAAATATAGCAGTCATGCATCAAAATAGAAGTACATTATAAATAATTTATGGAGAATGAATAATGGATTCTTAGATGTCTTAATAAATGACTAATCAATTGTTATAGAATCCACAGGTCAGAGGTTACTTCTAAACATGGCAAATAAACCACATGAATAATAATCTGTCCAGAAACCATCATCCTGAAAGGTTCTTGTAACTCTACAGAAAACCATTCATATCTATAATATGCAGATAACTAAACTTAGTGAATAATACAATAAGTAACAAAATACAAAGAGTAATTTATTGTGTATTCTCCAGCAAATAATTCATCCAATTCTTCAAGGGTTTCTAAAGCTGACAAAAGCAATGTCAATGAACATAACGATAGTTTTCATCAAAAGCATATTCCTATTTTCCAACAGATTTATTGATGACAGTGATAATTTACAAATATTTTGTAAGCATTTTCTTAGTTTGTGATTAGTGTGACGAGTGATACAAGTTATTTTTTCCCCATTTCTACTCGGAATTCCTTCAGAGTTCTACATGTATCTGTAAATAATATAGCCAGATTTCTTCATCAGTGATTTTTTATGCTATATGAAACTTATTCTTTAGCATATATAATTGGTTGATGCACAGACCTGATACTAATGGTCAACGTAAAGACTGAAGCGAACCTGAAACATCGGGCAGAGTGTTGTAGGATTACAGCCTGACACCAGACCTGCACTTAAGTTGTTGGGTGTCTAAATGATATCTTACATGACTATCCCATAGAACAATATGATCTTCAGTGTATTCCTGCCCAGCACAGGAAAGGACCAATATTACACTCTCTGATGACCTTCAAAATCTTGTCCCTGAATGGCAGGTCATCTATATTGCATAGCATTGATTACCTGGTCTTGAAGGTCTCATAAGAACCCAATAATGAAAGGACAAGCCAGACATAGGCAACAAGCTATACAGTTTTTAGGAAAATGGAAACTTTAAGGTTATGATTGGCTGATCATTTTTCTTCCTAAAAGATTAAAGCATCTATAGGAATAAATTACTTTCATCATGGGGTTTTGTGGGGGTTTTTTTATGAGATGACGGAATTAATCCTTCATCCAGTCTTCCTTTTGTTTTTCTTAAACCCTGAGATGTTTCTGAGAGCTTTTAAAAGTCAAGAAGTCTTTAAGACTGTTTCAGCACATTAAATTATCCAAAGGAAAAACCTGAAAGACAACTGAATGTGTCAGCTAAACAGTTTAAGCTCTCCAGCTTCAGTCTCTATAGGCAGCAATTACATTTCGAAGGAAAATGTTTTACAATTGTAATTACACATAATAGGAGGAATGTATTTTTTCCCTTTATCCTACTCCCATGGTGAGTCAATTTAATTTTTAAATACAAGAGACATAATTGATTTTAGCCCTAGATTAGTACTGAAAATGATCTATATGTGCTCTCACTAATGGAACAAGAGAATTGGCATTCCTCAGGGACCTTAACCCAACCCCGTTCATGGCAACAATTATTAGACCCTGACAGGTTAGCTACTAGGAAGAGGGGGGCATAGAATACCCTGCTGATTAACAATCTAGTGAAATAATTAATGTTATGCTTTTCTCATTTAATTATGGATTATTCACAAATATATTATTATTAGAGACCACAAAGGGAAGTGGCTGTGCAGAGTTTTGACTTCATCTGTGCTGCTCAGAAGACCTTTAGTAAAGGGTTTAGGGAAACCTCTTACTTTTTGACTTGCTTCTAAGCATATTTTAAACAAATGAGAAGCTCTTACAATTTCATTAGTGTCTGATTCACCACGCTCATAAATAGAAAATTTTACACTAGTTTCAATGTTTTTATATGTCTTAAATGTATAAAAAACTACTGTGATATCAAGAATATTTTTGCTTGATATATCAGAATAATGGGTGAACAATCAGCAATGATGCACCTTGTTCACTTTCTATTACCTTTTTTTTCCTGTATGTCATAATAGCTTATATCAATCAAAACATGTCCTTTTACAGGGTGTAATGAGAACAAGAATAAGGAAAGGACTTTACGCTCCAAGTGTATTTTTTTTTCCAGCTGCAATAACCCCAGTCATTTTAGATGTCAAATAGTTTATTTTAAATAAAATGAAAGTGAAGTGAATGGGAAAACGTTTGTGGCATCTGGGAAATGCCAGCCCCTGTGGTTCACTGACCAGCCAGATTATTTATGGGTAATTTGACCCACCTTTAATTTCAAGTGACATACACGTATGGGCATATAGGCTAAACTACCTTGCTATAATAATGAAAATATGCTTTGCTCTGCTGAATATTTGTCTGTTTTCTGGAAAATAGGATCACTGAAATCTCACCTGAGTTCTGTTAGTTTCCAGTTGGATGATTCCTGGTTTTCAGATTTATTTTATATTCTTGACCCGATTTCCACTAAGATTTAGATATGCCAGGGCTAGTGAGAAGAAAACCCAGACTTTCAAGCATGGGAGTTCAGAGTCAGGCTCGTTGCCAGTAAGACCTGGTATTTGTAGTGACATGCAATTATGTTGTAAATCTTAAATTCTTTCCACTATCCAGAAAATAAGGGAGAAAAAGAGACGCTAAAGAAGGCACACTGCAGCTTTCCTAAGCTGTATATTTAGGATGTTCTTGTCACTCTTGTTTCTTGTCCTTCATGCTGCACAGATTTTTTGTGTAGACAATTTCATGTAGAGTCCTGCTGACTGCAGGCTAGACAGGGTGTTAACACTTTGTTCAGAATGAAACTTGCGTACTATATCCTGACTCCTTTACTTGCATACTCTCCCACAGGTTCTGTGCTTGACTTGTTGTTACTGCTTGACTTTCAAATGTCACTCTTACAGGCACTTGCTGAACAATGCACATAATGATGCAAATCTTCATTCCTTCAGAGTGATGAGGCCTGTTATTTGAGGAGAGTCAAGAGGTTGACTGTATCAATTCAAGAGTGGGCAATATGACCTGAGCCTGGCCATGACATATGAGAACTGATATATCTGAGACTGAATAAAGCAGCAAGAACCATCCTTCAGGGACATTCCGTACTGTCAGCAAGCGCATACACTCCAAAGTAAGTGCAATATGTTAGTGACAGGGTAAATAAAACTGCTTTACACTGAAGATAGCATCTAAGATCTGATCCCTTTTGCTTTGTCCTCAAATGAAAACTCTTTAGTCACAGGAATATGTATTGCAAGCATGTCTTGAGGTGTCTGGCAGTTAAAAAGGCTGTCCATGACAATATTTTGTACATCTTCTTTGGCATTATGATTGTGACTTTGGTGCTGTGTCTAATCACTCTCCATCTTCGATTTAGAGAAAACAGCATGGAAAATTATGCTCTGGTCTGGTCTGGAATATGAACAACACTGTTTCTAGACAAAAAGGGTCAAAGCACTGTTCTGACATGTGGGCTGCAGAAGTTTGGGAATAAAAATAGCAGTACAAAGCTAGTCCCAAGGTAATGATCTGATAGCTGTGATGAACTGCCCTCTTTGGTGTCTGTCTAACTGTCCGGCTTACTGCAGTCTTTGTGCAGCTTCACTGATTTCGGACTGGCCTATATCATGCCTGACCTCCTCAGAGCACAGGAAGAACAGATAGAGGCAAAAACGTCTCCTCCAGAAGAGCCAGCAGTGTAGATAATGGACCACAGATGTTTTGTATCCCTGTGTAAGACTCCACAATATTGGCAAATGATAGTTCAACGATACAGTCTTACATCTGCTCAGCATTTTGAATTCTGTTGAGGAATAGCCACTGCTGACCTATCATATTCAAACTTTGTCCTCACAACATGCATTCTAATTGGAGGCAAGCAGCTCCTCAGCCTACATAGCAGCCAACATGTTCAACTCAGCAGGAGCCTATAGACAAAGCAAACATTAATTGATAGTACTGTGTCAGGGATAGCTAAAACTCAGCATCAGTCATATGTAACTTTGCCATGAAAATCAGAAATACAATGAGTTGTGTAAGCAGCAAGGGCATTTCCTAATTTGAGCTGTAATGTAGGAAAAGAGGGAGGACATAGGATTATCTAAGAGGAGAAATTTCTAAACATCCAAATATTACTAAAAGAAATGTAGAGGTGTCTAATGTGGGAAACTTTAAGAGAGTTGAATTCACAGAACGTACTTAATTTGGGAAATTAAGTCAGAGATTGGGTGTTTGGTTTTGTTTCACTTTTTTCCTCTTACACATTTTCCATCTCTCCATTATATAAATGAGGAAGCAGTTTTCTTACTCTGCTGATTCTCACGGGTTACCCCAAACAGTTACACATGGAGTATGGATCTCCTGCCATTCACTTATTTGTGCACTTGGTGACTCCACCTTGAATAGAAGCAGGTCTGAAGCATTACTTATTGGGGCACCCCTTCTATTTCAATGGAACATGGTGTCCCTGCCTTCTCTGCTGAATCCACAGATTCAGCCCCACACCCTCACAGTAAATCTTCATTCTACAGAAAACTAAATGGCTCCTAGTAATATACATGGGGAGGAACCAGTGCTGTTTATTCCATTCTCACCCTGTGCGATTGCAGACATATCCATGCTGTCTTGCTCTCCAAATAAAAATGAGGTTTCTGTGGCATGGTAAGACCAACCAGCAGAGTGCAGCAATCATTTGAGAAAAAAGCACTTGCATGTTATTCCTTCTATCACTTGCCTGTATAAGGAGGAGGCCCCTCAAGGCAGATTTCAAGCTAGTATGCACACATATGCCAACTACCAGGACTAGAAATTCCTTAGTGAAGCACTTCCAAAATGCTGCAACAGCAAAGAAATTTAGTGCTCTTTATACCTAATTGTGTGTTAAGCAGTCTAAAACAGGAAAAAGGTGATCAGCTGATTATGCAGAACCTGAGAAAACAGACAATCATTGCACTTTTGTATATACAAATAAAAATGAAAAAGGCTAAGTATCCTACTGTGTAGCTCTGCATTCCATGAAAATTTTTCATCCATTTGTTTATAATGAGGAGAAACAGGTAAAGGATGGTGAGTAACTATTTACAGCTATAACATGTAAAGACTCCTATAACACCTAGGAGGCACTGTGCTGGCATAGCTCCTGGTTTAGGGCTATGGCATTCCAAGTGAGTTGGAAAAACCAAGGGTAGAAGGAAAGGAACTTGTTGAAAACATAAAGGATACCAGGTGTGCTGCTTTCTTCATAGTAGATGGTATGGAGCTGTGCTTTGGATTTGTGCTGAAAACAGTGTTGATAACACAGGGATGTTTTTGTTATTGTTGAGCAGTGCTTACACAGAGCTGAGGCCCTTTCTTCTCCTCACATGCCCCCACCAGCAATTAGGCTGGGGGTGCACAAGAACCTGGGATGGGACACAACTGGGTCAGCTGACCCCAAATGACCAAAGGGACATACCATGTGACATCATGCTCAGTATATAAGGCTGGAGAAAGTAAGAAGGGGTCTGTTTGGAGTGATGGCATTTGTCCTTCTAAATAAACTTTATATGTGATGGAGCCAAGCTTTCATGGCTGAATACCTTCCTGCCAATGGGAAGTGATGAATTATTTCCTTGTTTTGCTTTGCTTGTGTGTGAGGCTCTTGCTTTACTTAATAAATTATCCCAACACACAGTTTTTCTCATTTTTTCTTTTCAGATTCTCTCTCCTGGTCCACTAAGAGAGAGAGCAAGTGATAGTGTGGTGTTTAGGTGCTGGCTGGGCTTAAACCACAACACCAGGCCATGACACCAGACAATGAATGGTAAGCATCAAGAATAAAGTAACTTAGAATTAAGCAAGATACTAACACCTTTCCATATGCCTGAAAATGAGTTTGTAAATAACTCATGCAAGCTCACAAAGGCCAAATGAAGACTGATGAAGGGTCTCATATATTTAATTTCTTCACAACAGTAGACAACCATCCTACCTTTAAGAAATCACCTTGTGTAGCTCTTAAGCTGAAGTACAAAATAAGGCTATGTCAAGGTAATCATTTTGAAGGGTGCTTCAAATGAACACACCCAACATGATTTCCCATAGTGGTTTCAATATACTATGAAAAAAATGGGATTCCCTCAGCTCAGTTCCACAGACTTACCTGCAACATCATCCAAACTGGAGAGGACATACAGTACTATAGGCAGGCCATAAAATTAAAAGCACCATCTCCCCTCATATTTGTTTAACAATAGAGCTTGATGCAAGTTTAACAACCAGAAGGAATATAGATGAGCTTTTTAGCATATTATGACAAAGCTGAAGACATTTAACAATTCCCCGTGCATGTTATAAATCAGTTTGTGTGGAGCTCTGCATGAAAGAGTGGAGAATATTTAGAGCTTCTAGCTCTTAATATACAGCCTTTGAAATATATGAAAGAAAAATAACTGCTTGCTATAAAAGATTTAATATACATGGTACCCAAGATTTATCCTCTCAAATGTGGGTACTTATTATGGACAAAGATAATGGGTAGAGAAAGACACTTTCTGATCCTAAAGCAGCATGTGTGAGAAAAATTCAGGTCTCTGTACTCTTCACCTGAAGACGTTCTTATTATGCCACATTGTCTCTGTTTTCTTAGTGCTGTAAATATCAGTTTGTCGAGAAAATTAATTTGGTCAGAGCCCTTCTGGAGACGTTCATTTTCCAAGTCACTTGGAATGATGGCCTCTCTAACAACAGACTTGAAATTTTTTTCTTGCTTCTACTTTACTTGATCCTAGCTCCATTGGAGAGTTTCATAGCAGTCACTTCTCATTGCCTCTTCTGGATATTATCTCCTGTTTCTGTAACATTTACAACTGGGTACAGTTAATAGGTTAATGCTGTACTGAACTCAAGGTCATGCCTCCAGAAGACATGAACTGCTGGAAACCATCAATGGAGGTCCTCTCCCTCTTTTTTTCTGTTCTGTGCTGTTGTCATATCATCAGATCTAGTCTTGCATTATTTTGAGTAAACCCTGGAGGTATATATTGCCACCTTCAGGCAAAAAGTCTCAAAAATCTGTCCACTGTGGTAATCAGAAACCCTGGGTGTGAAAGAGTTTGATTTAGAGGAATAACACTATCTATTTACTTAGTACACAGAAACCTTTATCTAAGGCTCAGTAAAGTCCGTCTGAATTGTGACTTATCAAGGGACTTTCAATTATTCTCTACCTGGTACTATTACAAATATTTTGTGGTCACATCACCTAACCTAGTGATTATCTGTTCTTTTTATTGCTAAGTAGAACTGCTTTCTGTTTGTCCATTGATGATTTTTAATTATAATCAGAACTCTGTCACAAGCCCTAATCAATAAAGTGCCGGGAAGCCTCAGCAGCTGAAAGAAGGAGGAATAATCATTAGATGTTATTAAAGTGATGGCCAATAGAAGCACAATTCTTTGTACGATGGCCTATGTTTCAAGTGCTTATTGATTTGCTTTTATACCAATTACACTGTACTCAGGAAAGCTGTGGAAGAGTAGGAGAAGGAAGGAGGAAAGTCAAGAAAAAAAAGAGAAACAGCAAATCTGAAGCAGCTATTCATGTCTCAGAAAGCAAAAGTGCAGAATATGTTCACTTAGATGATAATCTGTTCTCCTAGACCTTTAGAAAGGACTCGTTTTCTGAATGTGTTTTGTTTAATCATTCATGTTAAATATTTTATTTTAATACTCCCATTGCCTACTGTGGGCTAAGGGAACATAATGCTAGCCATACCATGATATTCTCATTCCCGGAAATGCGATAATTCTTCAGACAGCTTTGCTATGGAAAAAAAAATGTTCCCCATGCATGATTTATAACAGTTTTATAAGGTGAAGTAATTACATTATCAGATACCCCTGATGTGTTTGAGCAATAAGGCACCTTCATAATAACATACGACGTCTTATAATTACCGCAAGGCAATTGCACTCCTGGGGAAAGGAGGAGGCCAAGATACATGTCTTGCCTATACAATGCCCCTAAGGATGTTATTATCAGGATATAAATAAATAAGTACAGTGAAAAGAAGTAGAAGGAGGAAAAAGATGATACTAAATTATGTTGAGCTGTGTTATAATGTAATTCAAGATTTATAAGAAAGGGCAAAAGTGTACTTTCATGCTAGGATAGGATGTGACAGTTCAGAATATCTAAACAGCAATTTTGAATGAGCAGTGCTATTCACAGAAGTTAACCCGTCTCCTCAGAAATCTCCTTGGCCAATCAAAGCCATTTTGTAAAAAATCAGACTGGAGAGAGAAATGCATTAAAATTGTAACATGCTTTTATTGCTCACAAAACTGTTGCAGTATATATTTCTAGGTGATTTAGCACACTCATGATTCTTATTTCAAGGTTTCTCCCTCCTCCTAAAAGTTCCTATAGGCCTGTTAATGGAATCCTGAACATTTGATAAACCTGCTACAATTTTTGGGGGGTTTTATCTCCCAATAAACAATGGAGGAAAAACTTTTCTGTCATCAGCATCAAGCAGGTTATTTGTCCCTGATAGATTGACTTACTTCTGCACAAACTCTATTTAGACAGATCTCTGGCATCTGTTATACTCAGAACTCCCTTCAAGAATCCTCCATTCTTCTATTTTTAAGACAATTCTTATTGCATACAAGGCTTCAATACATTAAGCCAGTGACAAATCTGATGCACAACCACATGTACAGTTTTAGATTCCTTTGATAAAGAAGGATGTTGCAAGACTGGAGATGGTCCACTTGAGGTGTTAACAAGATGATCAGAGTCCTGGGTTATGCTTGTTTATTTTGGGGAAGAGGAAGCTGAGAGGCAATCCAATAACAGCCTGTTTGATGGGTATTACAAAGATGATGTTTCTATACTCTTTTCAGAGGCAACAGATGGCAAGATAGCTGCAGGTTGTAGTGTGGGAAGGCAGTACATGTTATCCAGACCTGCAATTCTCCAAGGATTCAACTTACTGTCCTCTTCCTCTACCATCCCACATGTTTCTAGCTGCAGTCAAAAGCACAGGACATGGAAATAAATTTTTGTGCCCTTTCTTACGCAAAAGTCTGTTGGTGTTTTCTCTCAGCTCAAAAGTCTTATGTATCTTATGTTTCTGTTTCCACTTTACAATTACACTGAAGTGCTTAATCAAAGGAAATCCTGTCTCAGCAGGTGTCCTCTTCCTCTACCATCCCACATGTTTCTAGCTGCAGTCAAAAGCACAGGACATGGAAATAAATTTTTGTGCCCTTTCTTACGCAAAAGTCTGTTGGTGTTTTCTCTCAGCTCAAAAGTCTTATGTATCTTATGTTTCTGTTTCCACTTTACAATTACACTGAAGTGCTTAATCAAAGGAAATCCTGTCTCAGCAGGAGAAGGGAGAATGCGTAATGTTACCTAGAGTGTATGTGGCTCAGACATCACCCAGATAATCAGTAAATCAAAGAAGCTTCTCTGTTGCTGCGCATCAGGCAGAGCAGACCACTAACTTGCTCACAGTGATAAATAGGGTTAGGTGGATTTTGTGTTCACACTCCATTCCTGAGGTGTATTTCACGATTCATTCCAGAGTTTCACAACATGCTTGTTTTCCTATCGGAACTTTCCTGACAAATGCTACTGAAGTTATTTTCTCTGCAGGAAACTTAACGTGGAGGAAGTTTTACATAGTTCCTTCTTGGCATCAGAGCTGTAGTGTGCTACATGACCAGTTATGAGTGTCACAGCAAACTCTCAGGGATGTGCATGAGGACACATGGAACCTGTTGTTTATATGTCCGGGAGGGCAATTGCTTAGTGTCTATTCATCCGGTTCTCCTTCTTTCTAGCTCCTTCTTTTGTCTTTCTTTCTTCTGTCTCTTATTTTCCCTTGCTCTTTATTTCATTCCTCTTCTGACTCTTTTCTTCAACTTCCTTCATGTTGTCCTTGACACAAACCATCCCTCTGCTTTCTCCAAAAAAAATGTATCTTCCTCAAAAGAAGATTCTTTTTAGAAATGTCAGCAAAATCCATCTGCTGAGTGCAAATCACTTTACTGAAGTGCATAGAGTACTCTCTACCCTGATTTTAATTATCGGGTGCAACTAGTGGCAAGATTCCATGTGTTGGTTAAGGTACATAAATTTAGACATTGGCACGTAGATGACTAAATGTGACCTGAGTGCGTAAGTTCGCGGTACTGTCATGAACGTGATTCAGTAGCTTTAACATGAGCACATCCTAGTATGTAAGTTGAATCTCACCTTGTCTGTCCCCTAAAACTGGGTTTAAACTTCACCGTTAGTGTAGATCCCACAAAGGAAAGCACATGAAGTAAAGAAATTAAGTTCTGTTAACTCTGACTAATTTTTTCAGTAAATAAGCAGAAAAAAATCCCTAAAAATTGTAGGGATTTGCACATGTGTCAGTAGGAAAAACAGTTTTGTTTGACACTACTGATTCTTGCAGTCACGTGTTAAGCATTCATAACTATTTACCCATCAGTCATTCTACAAAATCTAGCCCTCCCTGAGATTTTTACTGAGTAGATCCGTACACAAAAGCAAAAAAGAGCTTAAAATAAGAATTAAATTCTGTGCTTAGTTTAAAACTTGTATTTTCTTTTTTTTTTTTTTTTTGTCATTACAGGAAAATACATTTATTTTTCAGAAGTGACATCTGTTTTTTTAGCTTTCCTGAAAGGTATTAGTTTTCCACGTACACAAATATTTTGTTTTAATTAGAACTAGAGCCTCTGGATATGCCGTAAGTAGTTTTGTTACTTTTTGGGTTTTGGCGGGTTTTTTGTTGGTTTGTGAGGCTTTGTTTGCTTTGCTTTTGTTTGTTTGTTTTAGCTTGAGAAAGAATCAATTAAAATAATTTTTGTTTTATTTTTATTTTTCTTCCTGATTTTTCTGGTTTCTTCATGATTCACATTCTTGAAATAGTGGGATCTCAGCATCAATTCAGTAAAAGCATTTCTCATTATCTCTCGGCTTACTGCAAGTTATTGTAAAAACACACATCCATTGAAAGTATAATTCAATCACTGAACTGAATGTATTTATTAATGGGCTTATGTTTGAAAGTATTTAGTTCTTTCAACTAACAAAATTTAAGAGAGGTAGAAATAGTTGGTAAAAACACTAGTGATATAACAGAAGGAGATCTGTAGGACTTAAAATGCTTCACAGTTAAGGACAACAAATAAAGGTTCTCACCGTATACTCATAAAGAAGACAGATGCTGGATTCAATATCTGGTCAAGGAGTTATTTATCAAATCAAAGCCAACATCTTAACGGGTAGAATGTTCTCATTAAAATCTAATAAAAGCCTCAACCATGATATAAAATCCATGAGACTTTTTTATCTTAGTAAATCCTGTCAGAAACTTTTGTTATCAATATCACATGCTATCCACATAACTATTACAAAAGGATCCTGAAGTTTCTATGGTCTGCATCATCTTTTTTAATTAAAATTTGTACTTACTATTGTATGAAAATAATGTTACACAAATAAAACTTCCAATAAAAATCCCTTTTAAGAATGTTATGTTACTATTAAACATTGCATTAAATTAATATCAATTAGATTCTATTAAATTTAATAGGTTTTGAGTTATTGAGTTTAATTCAATTTCAATAAATTTCAATTAAGCCCAATTTGTTTCCATTTTTTATTAATTCCAGTCACTATCAATTATCTTCAATTAATTTCAACTACTTGTGCTACATTTTTCAGGTAATTCTCCATTACTTTCAATTAGTTTCTATTAATTTCAAGTCATTTTTATGACTGTTAACTGATTTCATAAGAAACAAATGTCTTTCTCTCATGTGAGTCTCTACTATTACTACTTGCCCTCCTCCCACAGATGGCTAATTCAGGGCCAGATCCTCATATGATGCATACTGGCATAGTCCCAGTAATGTCACTGTAGCACTGCTGAGTGAGAACAGACAGGAAACTGACATTTTCAGAGAACTGAAGAATTTCTGAGAGCCAAAGTCAGTACAAATTACACCGTAAGTAACTGTGAGGTCAGGGTTTCACCCTAATCTTTCCAAACAAGTACAGTAGTTAGCCTGCCTTTTTCTTAAAGAATTAAGGCTCTAATTTCTCAATAATATTCCAAATCAGGAGAATACTAATTTATTTTGATATTTTTTCAGCATGTTAGCTAATGGCTTGGTTAAATAGCTGAAGCACAGGTGCCTAGTAGAAACTCAGATATCTAATCCACTTGAGATGTCCAGTTGGCTCTCCTGTACAATGTGGGTGTCCCATAGTTTTTGTGTTTGCCAGCCTGTGGTTCTGCCTCAGTGATAACTACAGGCATATGTTTAAGCAATTGTTTAAAATCTTTAATCACTCTTGTCAACAAAATGTCATCTCAACCTAAAATATGATGAGACGACCTGAATTGGTGAAAGCCCAGTGACTATATGGCTCTAAGGTATATCACTGTATCGAGTAAATCTCCAATGTTTACAAAGAGAACCAAGACAATTAGTTTAGATACAGACAAACAGTAGAAACATGAAAGCATATAAGATGAACATCACTTCAAATGTATATGCTTCCATGGCCAGGAGACTAGCCTGTTTTCCATATAGAATAGATGAGGGGGTAATGGGTTTAAATTGAAAGCAGGGAGATTTAGATTAGGTATTAGGAAGTTCTTCATGGAGAGGGTGGTGAGGCACTGGAACAGGTTGCCCAGAGAAGCTGTGGATGCCCCATCCCTGGAATTGTCCAAGGCCAGGCTAGATGAGGCTTTGAACAACCCGGTCTAGTGGAAGGTGTCCCTGCCCATGGCAGGGGGGGTGAAACTAGATGTTCTTTAAGGTCCCTTCCAACCCAAACCATTCTATGATTCTATGATCCTGTTTTTATGAAGGTTAAAGGAATACTTATGTATTAAAGCAATACTCATGTATTCCTTTATGTTGTTTCCAGTTCTGGACTCAGTTTAAACTTGTGACAACTATAATTAAAACTTTGTACACAACAATTTTAGGTTAAAAAAATTATTAAGAGGGAAAAAATTTCATGTGGTGGAGTAACATGTATATAACATTCTTGGAGAACACAGATTAATACTGGAGTTTGTACAGATATATTGATTGATTTACTGTCAAAGGTGCAATTACCTTCAAGTAGACTCTGAGCTACTCATCATCCATTGGAGGAAGATGGAGGAAGTACCAAGCCACTTCCCATCATCTATCATCAGTTCTGGCTAACAAGCGAGATCTCAGTTGACTGGAGGTTAGGCAATGTGACTCCCATCTACAACAAGGGCCAGAAGGAGGATCTAGGGAGCTACAGGCCTACCAGTTTGATCTTGGTGACAGGGAAGTTTATAGAGCAGATTATCTTGAGTGTCATCATGCTGCACTTAGAGGATGACCAGGAAACCAGGGTCATTCAGCATAGGTTTCTGAAAGTCAGGTCCTTCCTGACTAATCACATCTCCTTCAATAACAAGGTTACCTGTGTAGTGGATAAGGGAAAGGTTGTGGATGTTCTCTACCTAGACTTAAGTAAACCTTTTGACACCTTTTCCCACAAGATACTCCTGCAGAAACTGGCTGCTCATGGTTTGCATGGACGCACTCTTTGTTGGTTAAAAAACTGTCTGTATGATCAGGCCCAAAGAGTGGTGGTGATTGGAATTAAATCCAGTTGGTGTCCAGTCACAAGTGATGTGCTGCAGGGCTGAGTGCTTTGGCCAGTTCTGTTTAATACACATATTAATGATCTGGATGATGGAGTCGAGTGTACCCTCAGTTTGCACACAACAAGTTAAGTGGGAGTGATGGTCTGCCTGAGCACAGGCTCTCTTCAGAAGAGCTTTTCTGATTGTGAAAGGCCGGATTGATGGGCCAGGTTCACTGTATGAGGTTTGAGGCCAAGTGCTGGGTCCTGTACTTGGACTACAACAATGCTCTGCAATCATACAGGCTTGGGGGCGAGGGGCTGGAAAGCTGCCCATAGGAAAAGGATCTGAAGGTGTTGCTCAACGGCAGCTGAATATGAGCCAGTGTGTGCATAGGTGGCCAAGAAGGCCAACAGGATCCTGGCTTGTATCACGAAGAGTGTGGCCGTCAGGACCAGGGCAGGGATTGTCCCCCTGTACTGTGCACTGCTGAGGCTGCACCTCGAATCCTGGGGTCAGTTTGGACCTCTCACTGCAAGAAGGACACTGAGGGGCTGAGGCATGACCAGGGAAGGGAACGGAGCTGGGGGAAGGGTCTGGAGCACAATTCCTGTGAGGAGCCAAATATCAAATGAGAGGTTGGATATTTGGAAAACTTTTATCAACAAAAGGATTTCCAGGGATTCTATGGGCTGCCCAAGGAGTGGTTGAGTCACCAGCCCTGGAGATATTTAAAAGATGGATAGATGTGGTGTTTAGGGAGATGGTTTAGTGGTGGTATTAGCAGAGTTAGGTTAAGGGTTGGACTAGATGATCTTAAAGGTCTTTTCCAACCTAAAAATTCTATGATTCTATGATCTTGCAACTGCATCAAAATCACCAACAACAAATTTGTGAGATGTTAAAAAAAAAAAAAGTTAAAAAACCTCTTCAGTGTTTCTGCAAAACATGTTTCATGGGATATATCAGGAGGTTTTGTACCCTAGAAGTGAAATCCTTACAACATTCAAAAGTGATGAAAAAGTGTAATGCAGTTTAGTACCGGGATTGCTTATCTTTACACTCAGGTGGGTTCAAGTTTCTTTTGTCCATAAGCCACCTCTGTTGTAAAGTGAGCCAGACATCAAAATCTGGAGTAAGAGCCAAGGATGGTTGGAACCATTTCACTTCACTGAATTTTTTGGAGAAGGTTCTGCAGCACAGTCAGTCCAAGATTTTGGTGGTCAATCTTCTGTTTTTATTTTAGCCCAATATGATACTTCCAGGAAGCAAGAACTCAAAAGATCTCCTCAAGCACAAAATAACTTATTGTATTGTACAGACTCACTGACACTTATGCAGGGAGTTCTGCCCTTCTCACCAGAAGCATAAGCCAAACAATAACATCTGGAGCTAGGAAGAAATTTCTCTATGCAGCCATGCAATTACACAGTATATTGTCACTGACTTCAGTTTTCACCTCCTCCAAAATTAAGATCAGATACAGATTTCTTGGTTTGTTGAACCACACCAAAACATTTCAACCTGAAGTTTTCATCTAATAGTAGAACCTGCAAATGATGCACTAAGAGAACTCTCTTTTCTGAATGCAACTGAAAATGTGAATGATAATAGCACTTTTCTGGATTAGTGTGTTCAACAAAGATAATAACATTTTTCCTTATGCAGATCAATGCTTAAAATAATTACCCTATTTAGAACAACTGAGGTAGATTTGGCTCAGTGCCACTTTTCTGAAAACTAGTCCATTGGGTGGTTTAATTCCGTGTTTATTTCAGAATGCACAGATCCCAAGGATGGAGAGGACTGCAAAATAATCACAGGTATGTGTTCGAAATTTGCCTTTCCTTAAAGACTGTTATGATGTTGGACTGCTAATGAGAAGTGTAAGAGTGAACTTAAAATCACAAGGAATAATTATGTGTTTGAAAATGCTTCTGCCAGGAAAAAAAAAAAAAAAATTATCAAACCAAACAACTTTAGAAAGATGTTTCTTAAACACAAATATGAAAGGAGGAATGATAATATGTTATCCACTGCTGTATCAGCTGACACTCAGGAAGCTGGTGGGTTTTACTGAATATACACTGGTCTGGAAAAACATATACCCATTTGCATTATTAAAGCCCATATACAAATGTACTTTGGGTTTAACATCCCATATGTTGACTGCCATACTAATATTGGTTCAAGCAAATTATGCCTTGGCTTCACTAAATGCACATATCTATTTCAGTCAGACTGTTCTAATTTGGCAACAGATACTGTATTATTTATTCTGTGGCACAGATCATGTTATATAAAATTAATGATTGAACTTCATTCATGTGGACTGAATTAAGAATCGTTGGTCAGAATGGAAAAGAAGGAAAAAGAGAGAAAGAGACCTGGATTTGATTATATTTATGTCAGTTCCAGTATCAGCACAGCACAGTGATGAACAAGTGCTGGCTGCAGTTAATACACATTAATTCCAAAAAAAATAAGCGCTGGCATATATTTTTCTCATGAAGTTTTTAATTTAAAACATATTGGGTTTTGCAGATACTAGTTTAAATTCAATTTGGTTTAAAATGCCCCAAAATATTCATGGATTTTTAATATAACTGGTTTGCTTTGTTGTTAAGTATGCAAGTTTCAGGCAAATATTCTGGATGACCTCGTCTTGCTGCTCCTCTCCATAAAAAATGTCCATGTTTAAACTTGGCCATGTACATAGTTCAGAAATTTTCTATAGTGCTCTACTAACCAGCCCTGACCAGTAGTGAAGAAAGAACCATACCACCCCATCCTCACCACCATGGCAGGATATTTACCAGTCAGTCAGGTCTCTGGCGTGTTTGGAGGACAGACAGAAACATCTACAGAAATTAGTTGCATCAGTGATAAATGTTTTCCTCTTTTTATGTCAAGTCATGGATGAGAATCAACTATTTCACAGCTGCGTGGAGACTGGGACTTTATGTAAGTCTTTGGAGTGACACTGTAGCTGTTAGTGGTTGCTTTTAGCAATTGTGCTGCCAAGCACGAGCCTTGACAACTGCTCTCCCAAGGACCTGATATGGATACTTACACTGACTGCTCCTCTACATGCCATAGGTGAGCTGAGATTCTGCCGTCCTCCCTTACATGGTGGAAGACCATAACTTGGCTGTGCTTCATGCCTTCTCATATCTATGGTTTGCCCCTTTCTTTCCAGACTACATCTGTGCATCTTCCACTTGGGACCTGTTTTAAACTCCATCCTTTCCAGCCTCCCTGTGAATACTATGAGATATCATGGACAAGAATGCCAGAAAGACATGTGCAGGTTTTCCTTTTGGATCACCTTATTCAAATATTACCATTCCCAGAATATACTCAAGTAGTTCAGTCTCTTGGCTTCACAATTAAATGAAGAACAATTTGTTCTGACCAGAGCTGAGAAAAGTGGAGGCAATATTTCCTTTCCAGTGCCATTCCTATTCCATTGAAAATTTCTGTTATTATTCAAATGTCTAAGCAGAAGGTGCTTCCTCATACTCCCCATGTGGATCCAAAGTGGCCTGCATCTCTCAGACTAAACTAGGGTACTACTTCACCTCATCTTGTGAGCTCTGTTTGCAGCTTCAGAGTGACACATCTGCTTACCCACCCCCACACCTCTGGGCTTTGGTGCCTGTATCAGCCTGTAGATAGTCAAGTGACTGCCAAGCTTAAAAAAGATCCAGATCAAAGCGCACCCTCCAGCTGATGGAAAGCACAATAGTTCATCTGCTGAACAAGCTAATGCTGAAAGTAAACTGTCATTTGAGCTGGCATTGATGACTTTTTACATGAAATAAAGAATTTGCTCCTCAGTTTCCAAGAATCCCAGTTTGATTTATCAACATTATCAGAGAGATCACGCAGGGGAGCTCCACTCCTCACGAACAACTGCTAGTTGGAAACCTGTGAAAGCAAGAGACAGAGGTTTCTTGGCTACTGGTGCACATTGTGATAGTTGCTTCTGGAACACATCAAATTGACTGTAAACCTCAGCATTTTCAGTACAAAATGTAAAACATTCTTCCACTGACCTCGCTTTCCCACAATAACACCACATAAAATAACAGAGCAAGGAAAAAAAAATACAGAGAGCTTTATGAGTGCACTTTAATAAATCAATAGGGGGTTTAGATACCACAGTGGTAGCTGCTGTATAAATACCCAGACAGGAAGATCCTGTCCTGGAAAATTAGAATAAGCAATTCCTGAACCTGTTATTGTCCAGTTTCACTTGAAGTAGGAGAAAGTCAGTGTTATTTTTTTCCCACTGGCAGAGAAAAGCCTGGTGTCTAACTCTCAACTGGTATAAATAAATAGATCTCTGTGTCACGCTGGTGCTAGCTTGATCTATACCACCCGAGGTGTTGCCTGTGTGATCCAGCCAAGAGCAGAACCACAAGTTGCTTGTATTTCTGATTATAAACAGATAAAGGAAGAGCACAGTAGAGTTGAAATTATCTTTCATGTCTGCATGTAAGTAAAGAAAACAGATGAAAATAAGCAAATGGTGTGAAAGATAGCCAAGTATTATTTCTGAGTTTCACAGAAACACTCAGATATATTTTACACTCTTGATGATTTCTCTTCTTTTACTGGTGTTTTTAACATGTTACAGTGATATTCTTCATTATCCTCTTCTGAGAGAATACTATGCATATGGCTAAATTAACTGGTTATGGGCTAAGACCTAAGGACTGATTACCACATAAGGTCTACAAAACCCATCTCTCAGAGCACAGCAAACACGCTGCATTTCAATACATCTCCTCATTACCATATGATACTCTCTTTTAACTTTGCAAAGGAGAGGTGAAATGAATGCCATCTACATATGCCAACTCAGAAAAACAGCTTTTCCTTCAAAAGAGGGGTTAATAAAATAACACTTGATTAAACTGAGGAGCAGGGATTCTAGGAAGGCAATATGTTACGGAAAACAACTGAAGAGAGGGAAATGCAGAATGTGAAACATGGAGAGTGGAATGGTGTTGAGAAGATCAAGGTTACACACAAGCAGGGCAGAGTGGTATAGGAAGGTGAAAAGCCAATTAAAAGCATGATGGAGCAAACTAGGCTTCTTGCAACAAAGTGGGTGGTAATGTCAGGAAGGCACTAGGAGGATCACACTGGAAAATAGAAAAGCAACAATAGTATGGTCTGAGAAAAGGATCTGTGAAGAATTGAAAACAGAAATAGAGCTGCAATTAATGAAAGGGGGAAAGAGAAATTAAAATTAGACAGAAGATCTCTAGGAATTAATTAGCCAAAGTCCATCCTTGCAGGCTAAAATATGAAAGGACAGAAAAAGCTAGTCTGGGGCTTAATTGCCACTGTCATAGCTAATGAATTATTAACAAGTAAATTAAGAAATTGAGTAAATCCTTTCCCTGTCTCAGCCAGCTCTCACTTCTGACAGTCACCAGTGAAATGTAAAACTCTTCCTACAATCCCTTTCCCTTCTCTTATGCAATGGCTGGCAGTGCACTGTGGTTTGATGGTTTTCTTTAGATTTGACAGAAACTCTCCCATGGCTCTTTTTGGGTGGAATTCTCCCACCACAAACTTCCACACTATGAAGGACTTGTGATAAAGCTGAGCTGATAACACATTCACAGCAGTTGCTCCAGTCCTTCCACAGGCCAGTCCAGGTTTAAAGGTCTTCATCACTACCATGAATTTATTTGAAGCCAGTGCACAAAAGCCAGACTTATTGATGTCAAGAAGTGGGTGCTGCCCACAGACCACAATGCTGAATTTTGCTTTGCTACTCAGAGAATTTCCCAGACAGATTATTCTGGAGCAAGGAAGGGACACAGAACTAGGAATCTGTTTTTAAAACTTGCATGATCAGTTCATCTAGAACTGCCAAAAAAATGACAAATTAATACGATAACCTTGTCACATCTTGAAATACCACCATCCTCAGCATTGTTCTAATCTCACGTATGAGCGTCGCATAGCCCTCTGCCTTTTGATAGGTGTTTCTATATAGTTTTCCAGCTAGAGGAGCAGGCGACAATCCCATTCCATATGCCTCAAAGAAGGGAAGTAGATAGGCACCTGCCCGGGATTCAGGGGAGAAGAGATGATCAGACAATAGTTTCCTCCTCCCCCAGTGCTACTTCACAGTGAACAAAGTCTTAGTCACATGATGTAAGAAGTCCTACAAGACTGAGAAATCCTGTTCCATGCCCTACACCTCTAGGGAAAAAAAAATCCTACCCACCCCAATCTTTTTAGAAGTTTCCAAAAAGAGTTTTTGGATTGTGTTCATTTTTTAGCTGAACACAGAAAATGTTCAACCAAAATTAACATCCTCTCTCTATAATTAATTTTGCTCATTTTAGTGAAAACCAATTTTCACTACTGTTTTCAACAAACATTTATGGATTATTTTCCACTTTGCTGTATAGCTGTATATCCCTGCTTCCATAAGCCTGATATATACATTATGTGTACTTGGCAGATATTTTGTGTTGCAAGAATGCACAGAAGATGTCATTCAGCTGGTCCTTGAAGTAATACAGACAGAAGAGAGAAACTTGAAGAGCCTACTAGTCAAAGGTACCCAGAATAGACCACAAAAAAAAAAAAAAGAAAAAACACGGCACAACTTAGAGAACATGTTAAACATGAGGAGCTCCTGCTGGGTGCATAAATAAGGGCATAATTAACCCAGAGTAAGATCAACACTCATGGATCAGCAAACACCAAAGGAAGGAATTGGAGGATCTGCTGCTGCTCTGTTTAACCTGCTGGGATCTGCTGCAGCTTGTGGATGTCATGCGTTTTCTTCAAAAGGGGACAACAGAGCCCTGAAGCGGTCGCTATCTGATTGTGCTGACCAGAAAAAAAGCATTGCTGTTGTCAGCTCCAACTGTTCCATATTTTCCTTTTCTTCTCACCAGCTTTGTGAGCAGCTGTTTGCTCTCTTCCCTGGTGTAAATCAGGAGTAGATACAGTCAACACTGTGCCATTTCTCTGTCCATCATGTGGTAAAGATCTAATACATCCTTTCTCCTGGGAGAGTAAAATGCATCCAAGAGTATATGTTGGCATTGTTTTCCATGTTCTTACACTATTGTGTAACTCTTAACATAAGAGCATTATTCTTCTTGTGAGTATCAATGACCATCTAGATGAAGAAACAAAGGAAGAATATGCTCCCTGTGGTGCATCTTGTGAAGCACTGGAACAGGTTACCCAGAGAAGCTGTGGATGTCCCATCCCTGGAAGTGTCCAAGGCCAGGCTGGATGTGGCTTTGAGCAACCTGGTCTAGTGGAAGGTGTCCCTGCCCATGGCAGGGGGGTTGGAACTAGATGATCTTTAAGGTCCCTTCCAACCCAAACCATTCTATGATTCTGTGATTCTATGATCTTTTATGTAATTACAAGAATGTGAAAGTAATGTAAGAAATAGAGTGGGCAACCATGGATTCAGGAATTCAGGATGTAGGAAGACATTTCATGGGTATCAATGAGGTTATTGATGTTGATGGTGGCTATGGGGTTTAGCTTACTCTGGGACTGAGAGGGACACTTCTGTGCTGAAAACCAAGTAGAGCTGACCATGCTTTAGGCCATGCTACAAATGGGCTAATCAGCGGGATCCGTTTGTAGCCAACTCAAGCCCCTGCACCTTGCGGTGCAGGTAAAGCTGTCAGACAACTGACAACAGTCTGCAGCTCTGGTGTGAAATCACTATCTTATTAAGCGCCTCTACATACTGCCATAATGCATGAAAACCTGTCTTCAAGCTTAGAATACTTGATAATAGCTTGAAATTCATCCTCAGCTTATTTCATGTCAAGGTATCAAGTCCAGCTTTTATCAGCTAGAATACAGCACAGCTTCAGAAACTTAGCAGGGGCAACCAGTTTCTGTCCAGTGTCAACACATTTACAGCTATCTGAAGGAGATCATCTCATCTTCTGTGCATATGCTTTTTTACAAGGGCATGTAAGTGACAGGATAAGGGGTAATGGTTTTAAACTGAAAGTGGGGAGCTTGCATTCAGACATCAGGAACAAATTCTTCCCAGAGAGGGTGGTGAGGCACTGGGAGAGGTTGCCTAGAGAAGCTGTGGATGCCCCATCCCCGGCAGTGTCCAAGGCCAGGCTGGATGAGGCTTAGAGCAACCTGGTCTAGTGGATGGTGTCCCTGCCAATGGCAGGGGGTGGCACTGGATGGGTTTTAAGGTCCCTTCCAACCAAAACCATTCCCTGATTCTATAATTAGCTACTATTAATATATATACACCTGATGGCTATGAGATGAAAAGACAACTGTTGACCCATTCAGCCAATGTTTCCACCATCCTTCCTACTTCAAGGGCAACAGAATTTTTAGCGTGCACCAGCAGATTGACTGCGAGTGTTGCCAGCTGTCTCCTCCTCCCTCAGAAATACATGCACCCACCTCTTTGTCGACCCCTTCTCGGGGGAATGACCCCGTGCCCTGCTGTCTCCATCGCAGGGGGTCGGCAGCTCAGCCGGCTGTGAGGAGCAGACGCGAGAGAGCAGTGCTGCCCCAGCCATGGGCACTTCATAGCAGGTGCCATAGGCAGCGTGGGTAGTGTGGGCAGAGTGGGCAGCCGTGGGCAGCTGTGGGCATCAGGTGTTGCTGGGGAACTCCGCTCTCTGCACAGGGGACAGTGCTGCTTTCCCCGGACAGGACCCTGCAGGGAAGAAATGCGCTGTTACACAGAGCAACAGCAGATCTAAAAGCTGCTCCTGCAGGGAGCCCGTTATGGTCTCCTGGTATAGAAAGGTTCTCATCTCAGAGGTGGTTAAGAGGTAAAGAAACAAGCCGTGGGAGCACATAATTTATTTTTGCAGTGTGGGGAAGTTGTCAGATGGTTTCCCCATGAGCCACCCTGCAACTGCTGTTCTTCGTGGTATCCACATGTAATCTGAAAAGGGAACAACGTTTGCAGGTGTTAGAAATTATTCCAGATAGTCAAATCTAATACTGACTGCAAAGAGTCAAAGGATTATCTCACAATACTGTCTGACTGGATAATAAAATGGATAAGAAAATTTAATTTCTACTAATGTTAAGTAATGAACATATGTAAAAATAACCCTAACTATACATATACATTGATGGCTCCAAATAACCTTTTTATCACTGTATTTCATTCACGTATTCTGAATAGTGTGTTCAGTTCTGATTGTACTGTCTCAGAAAAGACCAAGTAGAAAGGGAAGAGGGAGAGAGAAGGTGACAAAGATGATCAAAGGCATAAAACACCCTCTAGAAAATGAAAATAAATGGTTATGGTGGATATAACAGTTCTATAGAATCAGAAATGGTGTGAAGAAAGTGAGGAGGGGAAATAACTTTTTCACAGTACAGTATCAGCAAGAGACCTAAGGAAATTATCAGATACGAAATGTAAAAGCTCTTTAGTTTTGTTTTGTTTTGCCTAGTTTTTATTGGGTTTTGGTTTTTGGTTTTGTTTTTCCTATGCTGCACATTGTACTTTGAAGGAGTTCAAAGAAATGGAAGTCCACAGATCCAGTAGCTTTATACAGAGCGATGCATCTGCGGTCACCAGCTCACCATTCCCTATCCTCCTGGGTGCTGGAGAGTGGAAAGTTGTCCCAGGGATCATGATGCCTTTTTCTTCCACCTTTAGGTTGTTCTTACACTCTTGTGGGCATCTGCTGCAGCTACTGTTGGAAACAATGTCCTGATAAATGTGTGTCCTGATCCAGTATCTTACATCTCAATGTTCTGGGAGGGGGAAGTAATTATCTGACTACACTACTGTATTAATTTAGCCTGGATACAGCTGTTTCACTTCTCACAGAAATCATCTGGGCCCACAGAAATCCTATAATCAATTGTAAATACAATTTGCATAAATGATCAAACTCATTTGCATACAGTTCCTTCCTTTGATTCCTTCCCTCTGGGACTGACAATCTGTTGCCCACCTTTCTGAATTGCATAATTTCACTTTCCTTCCTCCTTACTTATTTCCTACATTATATCATACTTCTTTTGAGGCTGAGCTGAGTCTCCACTTTACCGTTGTTCTGCTTTGCTGATGTCTCTTCACTCTTT
>NW_010258548.1:41337-46449 GCF_000690775.1 Eurypyga helias
TCGATGGAGATTTGATTAGTCCGTACAACGTGTAAGAGCATCAACAGAAAGGATTAAGAACTTTATCTTTGTCATATATATTAAAGCTTGCCCTAATTCAAAACTGCAAAATATATACAGACAATATGCAAAACTGTTGGGTATAAGGCCAATATCCTCTTCCTTAATCAACCTCTTCATGTTTTTTTTTAATTTCATACTGACATTAAAATTTGTCAAAATGACCCAAATTATAACTTTTAGGAAAACGTCATTGGCAGGCACTTTAGGTCATTTCAGACACCTCTCTCCCTCAAACATAAAGCTTCCCAATTCAAGTACAACAAATATTCAAAACAGGTTTTGTATTTTATTTTCTTTTAGTGAGAAAATAGAAAATACATATTTCTTTCTGATCAACTTAACACTTTTTTTTCAGTTTTTAATTCAACTGCCAAGTAAAATGAAACGAGGAATTCTTTCATTGGGCCACACCAAGATTACTACTAGCAAACAGTCCATTACTGATCTGTTCTTCACTGTTCCTAGATGGCTGAGGCAGATCAGAACACAGATTTGTCTTCTTTCAGTCCAGATAGGGTTAGTCTTTGTGACTGCTGCCTTCTGCTCAGCATGATTTTAGATCTGTAATCCCAAGATTAGAGAAGCTGTCCTAAAAATCTGATTAAATCCCATAAAAGGCTGAATTTCAGGTTGAAAGTTCTACAATTAGACAGAACTGCCCATGCTTTCTTCCACTATCAAGAGGCATTCACTGGGAATAGGGATATCAACACTCAAAGAAAGATTAAAAGCTCCTGTCATAGAAGACTTCTCTGGATCACTGCTGCTATTTTCTTGTCATCAAACACCCATCCTAGAGGAGATAAAGACATTTTCAGGGGTGAGTACAATTAAAGGGAACTTCAGCCTTAAGAATACAACTTCTTTGGCTTCTTTTCTGATGTAAGAATATTATGTATTTCATGTGACTTTCACACATTGTTAAAATTTCTCTGAGGGATATTATGCAAGTTTGTAATTGAGGGATGGACTTCTATTAAATTATTGTTTCTGTGATCCCATTATTCCCTCCCAATAATACCAGGTGCTGGGATGTTGGACTGGTGTTTCATTGTTTCATGACACATGCAAATGTCTCTAGGGAAATATTCCTCCGCAAATAAGCAGCCCATGGTGTATGTACCCAGAGACGTTTCTCCTGTGCAGGTATTCAAGCATCCGTGGAGACACGTGCTGGGGTCCCTTGGAAAACACATGCAAGAACAAAGTCATTTGTAAGAATGGAGTGGGACAGGATCTACTTCAAAGGCAGCACGAGCAACACATGAAGTCACTGGTCACGTAAGTCTATGCAAATATATGGAGCAAATCCGATTTGGCTAACAGCCAGCTGTATATTTTAACCATGAAGCAACCCCTTTTTCTCCCATTACAGTGTACAGTCATCACCTCTGCAAAGCTAGAGTATCACTAGAGGCACTAAAAAGAGACCAGCTGAGCTTCCCTTCTGTTTCCTCAAGATGTGTGATGCTGTGAAAATACTACAGGCAGTGTGAGCTGGTGCATGAACGGAGCTAACAGCGCCATGAATTAAAACGTGGCATTCACTTTAGCTCTTGTGTTAGAAGCCATCACATAAAGAGGAAACCCACAATGATAAATGGACTCCTTCTGTGTAAATTACTGTGGCTGCGGAGAGAATATTAAAATGTGGTAGCAGTTTGGGATAGCGTGGTCAAAATGGGACAATGTCTGGTCAGGTACAGTATCAGCCACGTGAACCATACTCTCATTTTCAGGTCATCTCCAATCTGTGCTGCATATCTTCTTCGGGGTGTTATTAGTTCATGATAATCACACTCTCTGCAGTTCCTTTACTGCTATTATAAAAATGCTTTTATGTTGGGTAGATGTGTTATTTATTACGTGCTAGGAGGAAATGAAGTTGGTAGTTCTGAATGTTGAACAGCGGTTGGAGCTGAGCTGCACAGTTCCAGGTCCCAAGAACTCTGTCTCCTGTTTCATAATAATAATAGTGATTTATCCCCTGTGCTATTAAGCTGTTTGAATGAATCCATGCAGATCTCAGGGCCAACATTTTATTTCTGTCATCTAAGCTGGAGCTGTAATAGCGAGGACTGGCTTTCTTTTTTATTCCTTTCTTTTCTTTTTTTTTTTTTCCTCTTTCTTCCTTTCTCTTTCTTTCATTTTTTCCCTTCTTTGCTTCCATCTTTTCTCTCTGTATCCCTCTCTTACCTCTGCCCCAGTGTTAAAGGAAATGATACATCATGCCTATCTTTTAAACTCCACCTTTTTTTCTCTATTTGAGATATAAGTTTACCTCAAAAATACAACAAAATAACAAAGGAAACATCTTTCTATAGCACATCTCTGCAAAATTTTAGACAATTTACACAAGCCTGAAATCTTCCAGAAAGGTCTCAGACTGCAGTAACAGTCTTCCCTTATCTGCCCCCGTAATTTATTGTACCTAAAGAAGAATTTCACCTTAGACAGCTTTTAGGAAATTAGCTTGGCAGATGATACAATATTCATTGTCTTACACCCCGGTGTTGGGGTCACTTTTAAAGTTGTTATTATTCAACAATTGAAAATGTATTTTAAAATTATTTAAATCTATTTCAAACTCTTACTTTAATATAAATAAAATAATCTGGTGTAAATTGTGTTAATTTATATTTCTGTATATTTCTGGCCTGCCCCCTTAATGGTGAGACAATTTTTCAGTTCAAGTTTTTTGAACACGTACAGTCTCACAAGTTTTCTGACTATAAAAATCTTTGATGAGGTCAATGGTTTCAAACAACAAATGAGAAATAGAAAGCAAGACTGCATTTTTTTTACTTATCATTGAAGTATTCTGACGGTAAATTTACAAATTTTCACTGAAAAATAAAACAAAGTTCTTAAAAACAATGACCCCGGCAGGTTCCCTGTATATTAACTCTCTGTAGTATTTAATTTTGAAGTACCCATAGATAATTTATAAGATTATTAAGAAATTATTAATAGGTAGGCTAATAAACATTCTTTGTCCCAGTGTCTAACTGATTACTGCTAACTATGGTAACAACTAGACCTGTGTAGTGTTTTCCGCATCAGAGTTTTTTCTTTCTGTTTTCTTTTATTCCCCAGAAAAAGGTGACTCTGATGAGTATAATAAATGCCTGATAATCTTATGGTTTTGTTTTATTCTTTTTAACTGAATATATAAAACTCTTAAGCAATCCTGGATAAGCTATTGTGTACATGCTTTCCAATGGCTGAAAAGATCTTTTGGTTTCAACATGTATACATTACTAAACTCAAAGGATTAAAAAACCTCAAAGTCAAAGCATTTTATTTTTATTTTTTCAAAGGGTGGTTTTGTTTTGTTTTTCCCCTCACCCATGATGTAAAACACCTGTGCTCATATTTCAGTGTCAATCAATCCCATGTATACTAGGAGAGCTTCAGCTCATCTTAACTTCAGAGGAAGGATGCAGTTCACAAGTTAAAGGTCTCAACAAATCTGTATCTGTGTATATAATTCAGTAAGCAGAGGTCTGAGGTTTCACTCGACTGCCCAGAACTCATGAGAAGGATCTTACAGTGGTGTCTGGATATGTAAGTGGGATGGTTTCCCCTTTTTCTTCACAGTAGAGGAATAGAGATTACTTCATTCTTTCAATGTATATGCCTCCAACCGTGCAATGAAATTCCTTAAATTATGATAAAATTGCTCATTTCCTGAAGTGAACACAACAAACTAACAGACACAGTAATTTTTAGTAGATTTGGATTCAATTCAATTTTCCAGATGTTCGCCTGTAATCAGCTTAGGAACTCAAATCTCAGAACGGTGTTATTCACACAACAGCTGTTGCAAATTTTTCTTTTGAATCACACCAATCTAGGAGTGGATTTGTTTACAGGCTGCCTCAGTGTTTCATGAGGAACTGAATGATTACATTAAAAAAAAAAAAAGTTCTTTTTGACCATTTACGCAGTTTTGCTTTTATTATATTAAACGTACATTTTAAAGTAATTTTTCTCATGAATTAGTAAATTTAGTTTTCTTCACCAGTGAGTGAATTTTGTCATTGAATTTAATTTTAAAAAGTATTCTTTTGAGCCAGCTTCCTAACAGGAATGCACTGGAAGAAAACAACAGAGTAGTCATTGAAGTTGTATTTGGGGTCCATTGTATAAGTACTTGCATAAGCTATCTTGCTTCCAGTAGTATAATTAACAGACTCACTCAGTCCAGCAAAGATTAATACAACCTGTAGTTTGACCCTGTATAAATCACATCTCAAATTATCACCTTATACAGAACTCAGTATCCTTTATCTGACTTTACAAAAAAAAAATAAAAAACCTGTACATTTCTTCTCTCGATAATTTATTCTTGTGGGTAACTGTTCTTTGTCCAACCTTATACTTGACTTCCCTAGCTCATCCACTTCATGTAGCTGGAGAACAACGTAATTTGTGGGTGTTTATTATTATGTGAACAATTTATATTAACATAAAAAATTTTGCTGCCTAAGAGTGGTTCATCTGAGCTCTCTCTATGTTCAGTGGAGAGAAAGGTAGGGAGATTTGTTCCTGGATATAAATATATTTTTCTGGACATATTCCTTCAGATTCACCTGCATCTGTCCCCTGGTCATAGAAGGAGTCTAAAACCTCAGCTGACTTCAGACAACTACATTGGATGAAGTTAATTCCCACTTAGATTTGTATGAGTGTTGTTTAGGCCCAACCAGCAACTCAGCACCACGCAGCTGCTCACTCACTCTTCCCCCTGCCTGTGATTGGGAGGATAAAATATAAGAAAATGCTCATGGGTCAGACAAGGATTGAGAGGGATCACTCACCTGTTATAGTCACGGGAAAAAGAGACTCAACTTGGGGAAGAAACAGCAATTTAATTAGCTACCGATCAAAGTAGAGTAAAAGACAACTAAAATCTAGTCTTAAACCCCCTTCACCCCTTCCCCTCTCTTCTTCCCAAGTTCAGTTTTACTCCCCATTTTTCTCCCTCCTCTCCCCAAGCAGTGCAGGGGGATGGGGAATGGGGGTTGTGGTCAGTCCATCACACGC
>NW_010258548.1:46647-53919 GCF_000690775.1 Eurypyga helias
CGCCCCCCCGTGCCCCCCTTCCCTGCCAGCAACCCTGCTCCAGCCTAGGCTCCTCTCTCCACAGGGTCACAGCGTCTTTTGGGCATCCCCCTGCTCTAGTGTGGGGTTCTCTCCAGGCTACAGGGCAGTCTCTGCCCTCCACCTCCCTGACCTTCCATGGTTGCAGGGGCACAGCTTTCCATCTCACCATGGGTTGCAAGGGAACCTCTGCTCTGGACACCTCCTCCCCTCCTTTCTTCACTGACCAGGTGGTGCGCCTGGGTTTCCCTCTAACATCCCACTCCTCTTCCCACTGTAGATCTCTTTGCTTTCCTGTCTCAAATATGTTAATCACAGAGGTGATAACTGGCCAGAGGCCTATCCAACTTGGAGCAGGGGAAGCTTCTAGCATCTAGCATTGAATAGCTCTTGGGACAACCCTATGATTCCTCCCTCACTACCAAAATCCTGCCAAACCAACCCAATACAGGGACTTAGTCTTGCAACTTCTAAACCTTTATTTTCTGCCCCAGCCAGAAATTAACCCCTCCAGGTTTCTTATGGCTGGGAAAAGTAGATACCTGAAAGTACCCCACAGGAAATCTACTATGCTGAGCAAGTATCACACAGGAAAAGGTGGAGGTAACTGTACCTGATGGGTTGTCATGTTTGGTACCAACCTCTGATTTACAGGCATCTCTCTACTGAGGACTTAAGAGGTCAAGCTAGATGTCAGCTAAATTACTGTAAGATTTTTGTGAGGCAGAATTGTTAATTTTTTGGGCATAAAAGGAAAATGTCACATAGGTTCTGTTAATGGAGTAACAAAAGCCACTTGTTAGGTACAAAATCTTTGTACTAGGTAATGGAGATGGTTTATTGTCAAGTGTTCTTATGAGACATTAATTAAGTTAGGGTGCATTTTTCAAGCTGCCTGCAAAGTTGATGTTTGGCAACATTGTGTGCCTGGTGATTTCCTAATGCAAGCCTCATATTAATTGATAAACAAAAGTAAATTAAATAGAATGTAAGTGCAGAATCAGAGGGTTTATTTTAAAGAGTTATCTATAGAGAGAAAAGCTCAAGCTACCTGAGTTACACACTATCTTTAATTAATCTTGCTCTAAGCCAGAGGTGTAGAGAATATGATAATGAATTATTCAGATTTCTTAAATTCCTTACAATTTATACTATTAAAAAACTGTGCAATGTGGAAAGAAAGAAAGTTAAATTTCTATTGTGTGGGTTTTGCTATGCCAGTGTAGAGTGTTTTCTTTAATATCTCTCCAAATTTTCATGTGACTGTTTGGAAGGGTGAATCTCATTAAAGAACAGGCATTTAATTGAGCCATCCTATCCACTCAAACAAGACCAGTGGTTTCTCACATTTCAAGGCAGTGAACACTGTACTGTCCTAATAAATTTAAACATAACAATGGATTTTCCTAAAGATTAGTCAGACTTCTCTACTCTTCCTGGACACTTTTCCTGTTTGACAAGTTCTGTTATGAAACGTCTTACCTGTTGCTCACTTCCTTCTGCTGTGTGGAACTATCCAGACTTCTCTAGACCCTTTGCTTGTTCTGTCCTTCAGACATAGAATCCATTTAGACAGCAGGTTTATTTCTGTAATGTTGGAGCTACAGAAGCTTGGTAAAGGACAAAGACCTACTGCTGTTTGAATGGGTGCTCCTGAATTGTTTTCCCACATAGCTTTATACATACCCACAAAAATGTACATGCACACATGTTAAACTGAGACAACTTTAGATAACACATCTGCAGCAGGTAGTATCATTCCCCCAACGTCCTCACAAGAGGACTGAGACTAGTGAAGAAATGCATTGCAGTTAAATACACTTGATTAATTTTCACACGGAGGCGTTTTTGTCATTGAGGATTTTGGTTACTGTTGTTATGGTTTTGATTTTTAACACATATATGTGTATAGAAATAACTGAAGCTGGCTTTAAAAAGCAGTGGAGTAATTAAATGAGGTTAACTTGATGAATGTTATCATATTCATCCTGCTTGCTAGGTACTTCCTTTAATAACTTGGTGAGATAAAGGGATGTTAAAATGAATATGATGTACTCGATTCAGCAGGCAGCAACTAGAGCAATCAAAACTCATCTAACAGAAGAAGAAAACTGTATGGCTTGTGTAATACACATGTTGAACTCACACCACATTTCCTTCATTCAAGAAAAGTTTTCTGGAGACATCATCAGTGAAGTAGCTTTGTTTCATTCAGTGTGATATAGATGACACACATATCCATTTGTGGTTACTGGCGAAGACCCATTGCAGCTGCTACAATGTTCCCATGCCTCACAAGAAGAGAAGATTTCTGGAAAAGATCTGTCTTCTGCTCTTTTTCTTCTTTCCCCCATCTTCTCTCATCTCCTTATTTCTTATACTTCTCTAAACCTCTTCCTAAATTTCTATTTCCCCCCATATATTCTGTCAGACTAACAGCTTTCCTAAAGAATGTCCGCACATTTTCCTTCTTACCTCGAATCCTGATTCTGCAGCTGCTCTTCCTACTCCATATCCTGACTTTGTTCACAGCACTACTCCCTGACTTCTTTTATTTGCTTTTTTTCTGCAGAATGACCATTCTGGTTATAAAAAAACTATTATTTCTACAACTGAGTTGTTGGTCAGGTAAAGAATATAGCTAAGTACTGCAGACTAAGATCTTCTCTTCCTCTGTTTAAATGTTGGAAATGAATGGAGCTAAATGAACACTTTTTGAATAAACAAAGCCATTTTAAAAACACTGATTTATTGAGCATCAAACTGTTTTGTTTGAAAGAATTTAGGTTTGACAGACTTTTGCTGTAACCCACGTATTGTGTCTGCCAGACTGTGCAAACTCCTGGTGGAGAGACACACAAACAGGAATCCTGCTTTCTGGTGTTCTCTGTTCTGTGACAGGTCTGCTGAAGGGTGACATACCCTGAAACCCATTTTTTTCAGCATGGGAAGAACCCATGGTCATGCACTCTGAACCTGAAGGTTCTTCACACCCAAGAGGTGAATGTTGAGGTCAAGTCAATCAAATAGGTAAACCTACTGAGGTCCCAAGTGCCAGACATTCCTTCTCAAGACCCTTCTACACCTAAAATTCAATTCACTGAAAATCCTAAGAGCCAAAATATGCCTCAGAATAGAACTCCTGCCAGCACTGCTGTACCCTCATTTACAAGGCTCGTATTACATGCACATAATAGTTATTTTGTCCATATGGTTGATGTGTGCAGTTACCATCTACAACAGCAACTGAGTGGTTAGTGGGTGTAATCTAAGGACTGAATTGAAAAATCTCTGACATGAATGAAAAATAAACTCTAATAGATATCAGCAGGGGAGGATGGATTGGCTCAAATTAATATCTGGTTCATTCACTAAAAAAAGGTGGCAAAATTTTCAGGATTTCTCAGTGCATAAGTTCACTTGACAATCAGACAAGGTGAAGGGTATTTAATGAGGAGCTAGGAAAGGGAAATTTTAGTCTAATGTTATAGATTCCCTCTCTTCCTTGAATAACCACTAAATAATTCAATGCCTCAGTTTCTCTTGTGAAATAAAGATTGTAGCACTTCTCTTACTAAGGTAAGTAGAATAGCAGTTCAGAGAATATATACAGTTTTTAAAATACTAAAGAAGGTTAGGCAGCTGTTTTGGGTAAGCTATACCCTGTCCCTAGCTATGAGGTCTAACCCTTCATCACTATGTGGTATCAATTTTTTTCAGGGATTTTTTCCCTATCTGCTTGTTCTAACAGTCAACTATTCCTTTGCACAAAATGATCTCCCGAAATGTCTTATACAATTGATGATTCTCAAAACTAGGGGTAAAAAAAAAGAAATAAATCATAACATGTTCCAGAAAAGCCCATGGTTTTGATAGGATTGGCTTTCATGAGAAATCAGAGCAGAGGGGAGACATGTAATATATTTCTCAATATTAATAACTGCTTCTTCTGCTTACACATAACAAAAGAGATTTTAATCACTGTGGTAATCTCTCTCTTTGAAATGAACATCTCATATTAATCTTTGGACAAAATTGAAGCAAATGAATGTAAAATCTAGAATATAAAAGTGCTATCAGAATTCTTATAGAAAACAATAATGTTCCTTATTGAAACCATCATATTAAAGTTTCCAGTTGTTTGTTTCTTTTCACAGGAGATCCTTATTTTCTGTTTTGAATGGTATTTCCCTAAATAAAATTGCATCATGCAAAGTGCCATTATGATTTCCAACATTCATTTCCAGAGGGGCTCCTGCTAGTCCATAGCTATAACTATGATGAAAAGAGGCTGCGGACAGCCCGTTGCAATAATGCCATCTCCTCATCTATCAACCCAGCAGATTATATGAGTAGCATCTCCTTAGAATAGAAACTCAGAGATATAATAATCAATGAGATCTGGCATCCTGAGTGCCCACATGAATGCATAGCTATAAAGGAAGCCAAACGGTTACTGCTGTACAAAATCTATGGAACTGTAGACAGCAGGGTTGATACCAGAAAGAAAGTCATTAAGGATTAACTGAATATTTCAGTGTTGGTCTCTGGTTTTAGAGTCATGTATTGCATTATAGTGTATGTTTTGGAATTTTCTGCTAGCCTTATGCTGTGATTTCACAATGCAGGACCTTTAGGGGCCAAAGCAGGGCCAGAAGCCGACATGTTCTTTCTATATTGTTCTTTCTCCCTTAATTCAAGCCAACTATTGACAGTATTTATGTGTGAGGTGGTTTGCGAAACCTTCTCCCTCTGGTTCTGAAAGACAATATTTTTGCTGTTGTATTATTTTTGTTTGTACTGATGAGTTTGTTTAACCCGGACCAGTTTCTTCCTGCAATATGAGTGTAGGAACAAGCAGTCAAAGGCAGAAAGGAGCAGCTGTAACTCCTTAGTCTGATATTCCCTCCAGACATCTCTGAACAAAACCCTGCAGAATGTAGAATTTTAGATTTTGGTCTGTTCTTAATCATCTTAAGATCCCACTTGTTCTCTGTAGGCTCCTGTCACTCTTCAGTGACTCTGGAAGAGACCTAGGACAACAAGGATCTGAATTTAGCAATGACAGTTTGGGGCCTTAATAAGGTGAGATGAGATGAATCTGGCCCTTAGGATCTGATGTTATAGATGCCAAAATATTTCCAGCTACCCAGATTCTGGAACCAGGATCATGAGGGATGGACAGAGCTGGTTTAATTAGCAGTATAGCAGAGATAGCAACATTCACACATTGGAAGGTTGTAGGCTCTTCAGGTGACTCTATTATTTCCATAGAGGAGACAGTTAAGTACATATTAAGTAACTTATAAATAGTAACTTAGAAGTACAAGCTCAGATCTTTGGCCAACCGTGGCATGTTTGTTGGTTTAGGTATGCCTTATATTTCATTGTGAAGTTCCTGAAAACCTATAGATCTGCTTCAGCTACCTAAGCAAAGCAAGTGAAAGAGGTCACAAAAACACATCTAAGAGTGCTAAGTTCTGTGAATATAATTGTCTTACATATTAACGGCATTGTTGAAATTTTGTATATTCTGAAAGATTGCATACCTTTCAGCACATGAAATAATACTAGAAACAAGTTAGATGATGACCCAAGATTCAGTCCTGCGTCAGCCTTTGACTTGATTTTGTCTCAAGATACCATAATTCTCTGAATGGACTGACCAAGTCCTCCGTTTCAGCAAGAACTGCTGTATGTGCCCCACAACACTGCCCATTGCTGTTAAGGGCTGTAGCAATTTGTGTTAGCATGGCACCTACAGTCCTCAGAGATATGAATACAACCTGCTGTGTTTTGTCTGTGAAGCAGTTTTCACCGACCTATATTACCTTTCATAAAGAGAAAAATATTTGAAAGCATTTCAGCCACAGTTTCACAGTCTAATATTAGATAAGAATATTTAAAATGCCTAGGAAAGGCTTTTGTTCATAGTCTGAGGTGGGGTTTTGAAATCTTTGCAAACTCTCTCTCCAGGGAGGCTGTGTAGAGAGAGCCATCCTTTCAGCTCACCCTTGAATGCACTTTGAACAAGCAGCTGCTTTTACTGTAAGCATGTTATTAATGGTCTCTTTTCAAAAGCAGAGATAGTACCCTGGAAAATGTTCTATTGATTTTTCCCTTTCCCTGTCCCTGTTTCAATCACACTCGTTTGAATGGCTTTCATTTTTAGCAACAACAAGAGATTCTTCGAAGAAAAGTGGTGTCTAGGTGCAGCCTTAAATAAAATCACTGCTCAATTTAAGCTCTGAAAAATACTATTGATATTTTAATAGAAGATTGGAGAACCAATTGCTGGTTCAATAATAGCTACGAGGAGTTTATACATTGGAATCAGGAACAAGGATCATTTTATTTCTCTTACTGCACGTGTTAACAGAAAACAGCAGCCTAAATCTTGACTCACTTGATTATTACATGTCAAGGATCTCAGGAACATGGAAGTATTTCATTCTAATTTTCTAAAGTGGAAATGTGCACTGAGATACCTGTGCAGTGTTCAGAATATAGAACTGCAAATAATATCCTACAAAATATTTCTATTTAATATTATTCATGCAGAAGAATCTCTAAGTAATAAATTGTGCACACCTGGAAGTATGAATTCTCTTCTGACTTTGGTTATGGTTGACATTAGAATCATAAAATCAGAGAATCATAGCATGATTTAGGTTGGAAAAAAACTTCAAGACCATCAAGTCCAACTGTTAACCCAACACTGCCAAGCCCACCACTAAACCATGTCCCTCAACATCTCGTCACATGTATCAAATCCCCACAGTGATAGTGACTCCACCATCTCCCTGGGCAGCTGGTTCTGATGTCTGACAGCCCTTTCTGGGAAGAAATTTTCCCTAATATCCAATCTAAACCTCCCCTGGCACAACTTGAGGATGTTTCCTCTTGTCCTATCACTTGTCACGTGGGAGAAGAGACCAACTACTGCCTTTCTCTGCACTCTCCTTTCAAGGAGTTGTAGGGAGCCATAAGGTCTCCCCTCAGCCTCACCTTCTCCAGGCTGAAAACCCCCAGCTCCCTCAGCCACTCCCCCAGGACTTGTGCTCCAGACCCTTCCCCAGCTCCGTTCCCTTCTCCACACACGCTCCAGCAACTCAATGCCTTTCTTGCAGTGAGGGCCCCAAAACTGAACCCAGGATTTAAGGAGCAGCATCACCAATGCCAGGTACAGGGGGACAATCACTTCCCTGGTCCTACTGGCCACACTGTTCCTATTGCAGGCCCGGATGCTGCTCG
>NW_010258548.1:53964-71476 GCF_000690775.1 Eurypyga helias
TTGTGCTCCAGACCCTTCCCCAGCTCCGTTGCCCTTCTCTGGACACACTCCAGCACCTCAGTGTCTTTCTTGCAGTGAGGGGCCCAAAACTGAACACTGAATTCGAGGTGCAACCTCACCAGTGCAGAGTACAGGGAGGCAATCACCGCCCTAGTCCCGCTGGCCACTCTGTTCCTGATGCTGGCCAGGATGCCATTGGTCTTCTTGGCCACCTGTGCACACGCCAGATCACATTCAGCTGCTGTCAAGCAACATCAGGTCATTTTCCTCTGGTCAGCTTTCCAGCCCCTTGTCCCAAAGTCTGGAACATTGCAGGTGGTTGTTGTGGCCCAGGTGCAGGACCTGGCACTTGTCTGGGCTTACCCTCATACAATGGCTTCAGTCCATCAATCCAGCCTGTTGAGATCCCTCTGTAGAGTCTTCCTGTACTCAGGCAGACCATCTCCAGACAACTTAGTGTCATCTGCAAACTTCCTAAAGATGCACTTGATCCCCTCATCCAGACCATTAATACAGATATTAAAGAGAAGTAGTCCCAGCACTGAGCCCTGGGGAACACCACTTGTGACCAGCCATTTAACTCCATTCACCACCCAGCAAAGAGTGCACCCGTCCAAGCCATGAGCAGACAGTTTCTGCGGGACAATGCTGTGGGTAAAGCTGTCAAAGGGTTTACTAAAGTCTAGATAGACATCACCCACAGCCTTTCCCTCATCCACTAAGCAGGTTACCTTGTCACAGAAGCAGTTCAGGTTAGTCAGACAGGACCTATGTGAGAGACCTTATCTTGAGTTTTGTCAAAGTTGTTGACAAAGTTGTGAAACTTCCTGGTGGCTTGGGAGCAGGGATCGCCTGCAGGCCCGAACAGATAAGGGCCAAATGACCTATCAACAGATGCAAATTGCCTCTGGAGACCAGTTCAAAAGCAAGCAAGTGGTCGCACAGGGGTCCTGTGCACCCCATGGGATCAGCTGCTGAGAGCGTGCGCAGGAAGCAAGAGTCCCTATAAAAGACTGTGAGACCAAACCGTGATGAGGAACCCTCACGACCGAAGACTGCAAGACTACAGACCAACAGGATGCTGCTGGATCCAGGGGGGCGACTATCTCTTGCAATTCTATACCGACTGCTTGCTAAATTTTCCCCCTTTTCTATTTTCTCTCTCTCTTATTGCTACTTTCTTACAACAAAAATAAACTCCTTTGTTAGCGGCATCTGACCTTATTTGTGTCTTAATCTCACTCTGGGTATAACAATGAATCTCCCCCTTCCCGGGATAACCGGGGCCAGGACAACCTGACTTTCACAAACCCATGCTGACTGAGCCTGATCACCTGGTAGTCCTGTACATGCTGCATATGGCACTCCAGATGATCTGTTCCATAACCTTCCCTCGCACTGAGGTCAGACTGACAAGCTTTTAGTTCCCCAGGTCCACCTTTTTAGATGTTAAGCAAACCCTTAACTTCCAAGAACTTACCATTTTTTAATGGGGGTAAGTGAAAAAACCTACCTCTAAATAAGTGGTTTAACATTTCAGATAGTCACTAGAGAAAATAACTACCATACATACTAGAAGCTCTAAGAGACTGAGATGAGCCAGAAGCAGAATATTACATTATAAATAAAATTTACACAGCGTTGCTCATAATACCCATTTGATAATTTTTTTTTGTTTGTTCCCTAATACTAGTTGTGTTACACTGAACAACAAAAGTTGAAGATCTTGGTTGGAAGCCAAGATACAAATTTAGGTATAGGTAACAGCTTTAAAATGCTGGCTTGACTTTCCAAATTGTTTTCGACCAAGAATATTGATTTCTCCTTTCTATGTTGGAAAAGTTTCAACCGACTGAAAAAAACCTTCCATGAAGTGCAGTCTTTTTGCTTTCAACCCTTTTCCCATAAAGACTTAGATATTTATCTGATGGCTACTTCTTTCTTTAACAGGCTATGGTTACCAGTGCGAGCTTTGACAGGAGAGCTGTTACATTTTTATTGCAATACTATGTCCTACATAAAAGTCTGCACTAAGAGAAAATACTCTATAGGATATGACTCCCACGTGGTTTCTTCCTTCAGACATTGACATTTTTTACATGTCAACAATGCTCAAATGAAGGTACCTTATTTAAAAACAAACAAACAAACAAACAAAAAAACACCCACACACAAAGAAGAAGAGAAAGGGGGTGGGTGGCAAATAAAAAAAGCTCAGGCATCTTCTGGTCACTATAAGTAGTCCAGATGTTCTTCATTGATTTAACTTAAAGATCAGTTTATGAAAAATCTATTCACATGAAATTGTGTCGCACAGGAACGCGTGAGTTAAGCAGCCTGGTGCAGGTATGAAAATTCAGTTCCTTAGCAACATTCACAATTTAGAGCCCCTTTCCTTTGCCTTTACTGTGCTTTTGCCAACCTGATGACACCTGACATCTGTTCCCTGACTTCAGTCATGATCTTGTGGATATTTATGTCCATACCTGCACCCTGCCCATGATTTCATCTGCTTGTTTTCTCCTACCAAAACTGGTGCTACGGTCTACGCTTTAGCTTATCAGAATTTTAATTAGATACATTTTCTGTTGAAATGTGATCTTGTTCAGGTCTTCAAAAATATTACTTTTCAGTTTTGTCTTCATGTTTTCATCAGAAAAAGGCAATATAAAGAGGAAAAAGGAAAGAAGTCATCTTATATTCCTTGTTACATATCTAACTGTAGGTTTTTGTTTTGGTTTTGTTTTGGTTTGTTTGGGTTTGTTTGTTTGTTTGTTTTAATCCATATCTGCACAGATTCATTGACTTGTGTTCTGTCATCCTTAATGAACTACCTATGTGGTGCCACAGAACGTCTATCAAGACAAATACGAGTACAGGCTGGGTGGAGAGTGGATAGAAAGCAGCCCTGAGGAGGACTTGGAGGTACTGCTGGACAAAAAGCTGAACATGAGCAGGCCGTGTGCACAGGTAGACAAGAAAGCCAGCCATATCCTGGGTTGTATCAGGAGTAACGTGGTCAGCAGGTCGAGGGAGAGCATTCTTGCCTTGTAGTCTGCTCTTGTGAGACCCCACCTGGAGTGCTGCATCCAACTGTGGAACCCACAACATCAGAAGGATATAGACTGGTTGGAATGAGTCCAGAGAAGGGCCACAAATATGATCAGAGGGCTGGAGCACCTCTCCTATGATGAAAGGCTGAGAGAGTTGGGCTTGTTCAGCCTGGACAAGAGCAGGCTCCAGGGAGACCTTGTTGCCATGTTCCAGTACCTGAAGGGGCTACAAGGAAGCTGGGAGGGGACTTCTTACAAGGGCCTGTAGTGCCAGGACAAGGGGTAACAGGTTTAAATTGAAAGTGGGGAAGTTTAGATTAGATATCAGGAAGAAATTTTTCATGTAAAGGGTGGTGAAGCTCTGAAAGAGGTTGCCCAGAGATGTTGTGGATGCCCCATCCTTGGAAGTGTTCAAGACCAGGCTGGATGAGGCTTGGAGAAACTTGATCTAGTGGAAGGTGTTCCTGCCCATGGCAGGGGGGTTGTAACTAGATGATCTTTAAAGTCCCTTCCAATCCAAACCTTTTTATGATTCTATGATTCTATTTTTTCGATCTTACAACTGTATATCTGTTTATGCCATTAGGGTATATATTATGCCTTGCACTTGTGTTCACTGAATTTCAATTTACTTCTTAAAAAATAAATTCTTAATATATCCAGGTGATTATGTATAACATTTATTTCCACCAAACAATTTAAGCCTTTCCCATCTGTCTCTGATGTCATAATGTATAAGTAGTATTTTATGCCACCATACACACCATTGATATCGGGAATATCAGTGTAGAAGTTTGCTTCCTGTGACCTTCCATTTTGACCGTGAACTGTTGATGAATACTTTAGTACTGTCATATTGTGGTTTTGATTAAATAATTTCTAGTCTTGGTTTAAACAGGAAACTTTCATTCTGCATAGCTTATTTGGATTTCTTCTCAGAGATGGATAGATGGATACAGTTATCAATCCTGTTTGTTAACTGTTGTTTTCAATTGCAACAATATATCAACTATTTTCTTGTTCCACAAATGAAGATCTTTTGCATTTGCTCATGATGAGTACCATTTGTTTAAAAGAACATCATAATGTAAGCTTATTTTAACTAAGGTACAGAATTTGTAATAGCTTGTATTTAAGTGATTGTACTCCTTCAATTTACCCCCCCACCACTACCCCACTCCACTTCCCCCCCACCCCACCTCCCCACCCCTGATAATTATCTTTTCTTTTATTATCTTAAGTGCTCTATCAAATGGCAATTTTGTGCACTGGGGTTTTTTACCCAGCCTCCCATTAATAAAAATGAGAAAATTATGTCTCTGTTCATTTCCTTCATTTTTTGCTAGTACAGTGCTCTTTCTAGTATATTTTGCAGTAGTTTTGTCATTTCAGTCCTTGTTTATCCTGGGTGATATACTAAACATTGTTTAGTCATGAATATTATTACTGTATTTTCCATCATGTGGTTCATAAATTCCACCACAGGAGCCTTATTCACATTTGTATTTTAAATAAGAATTCTTCTTATCCAATTAATTCACCTAGTGGCTTCTTGAGATCTATTATACTTTCTGGTCTAAAAAAAGAACCCAACCCAAAATTTTCAGGAACTCACAAAATTGGTGTTAAAAGTAGCTGTACGACCAGCAACAGAATAACCCACAAGATGTTAATGTACAAGCCATGTAACCCTGGCTGGAGACATTTAGGCAAAAACAGCTTTTCCAGAAGTATAGGAACAGTCCAGGTTTCTATACAGTTTGCTGGTGGAATAGTCATTCTGATAATGTAGAGTTATTATTCTTCTCCATACCAAATTAAACTGTTCAATATTTCAAATAGTTTAAAGTAAGAGATATGAAAGAAGGAAAGTCTCATTTGTTACTTAATTCCATGTTCTCAAAAAAAAAAAAAAAAAGGGTAACTTCTGCAAACACACTGTGAGTTTAGCAATGGTTTCTGCATTATGGGCCTGATCAGAGAAGTGAATGTTGTTTCGTGGAATAGATTCTCAGCACTAAAGTCTCAGAGAAGCCTATAAATCAGCATTATAAAGCAGTCATGGAGAAGGGTGAATTTTGGAGTTTATGGGAATGGCATAGTAAGGCTCTAACAGTGACAACCAAGGACAGAGATTTCTGGTAGACATGCTTCTTTTCCCTTTTTCTAACCTAGTTGCCAATTTTACAATCCAAAACCTAATTCTGCACTTTACTACAACAGCCTAAATTTCCTCTGCTCCTTAAATCATGTTTAGTTGTTTCAAGATGATATGACAGGAACAGTCCTGTGCCTCCTAGAGCAATGAATCAATGGACAGCACAGAGTAGTGATAGTTACTGAGCCTCTACCATTCAAAATCTATTTTGAAGCTCTCACATTAGGATGGCAGGTCACAGCTGCAAGGGTCAACCAAAGAACTGGTGACACGAAATCTGCAGAGAGCTGGTGTCTTCTGCAGATGAAGGCAGTTCTCTGTAGAAGGCACTAAGACTATTTAGACATGTTATACTAACTTCTTCCATGAAGAACTTCTTCTGACCAGACTATTTTTATCTAGCCTTTTCAATAGCAAGTAACTTTTTGACTGTTGACCAGAACGATTTCCTTCATATAACTCTCCAATTTCATCCATTTCACACTATTCAATTGTCTATCTTTGCTGAAAAGAGTGTTCAGCTCTTCAGAAAACTTGTTTTTTCTTTGGATTTTTTCCACATCTTCTAAGAGGAACCTTTATGTCTTCAGTATTGCTTAGATTTCATTCACTTACACATTATAGGCCATATACTAAACTGTAAATTGATTGGTTTAACTGCAGTTTGTGAGCCAAATAATCTAAATTAGAGTGGCTGTATTCACTACAATGCAACTGTGCTTCTTTACTTCCCCTGAGCATCTGTCTGAATATTTCCAGTCAAAAGGGTTACACTGATTTATGTAAACTGAGAGGTCTGTCACCTGGACAAAGTATTCCATAGCTACCTCAGATTTACAGCTGCAGACCTTCCTTCCTGTAAATTCCCATTGTGCTCCAAGTTCCTTACGTTGTTCATATCCGTACTCTTGTCTCTTCCAACCACTAAAACATGACTGCTCACTCAAGCTGGTAAATATGATAGTAGTATCCCTTCAAGAGGGCCTTTATTAAATCCACTTTGGACCTCGGGAAGAGTTTTATTTTTCACTTCATATTTTTCACCAGTTCCCTCTGTGTGTTTGAAAAACACATAAATGAGATACTGTCTTTCTAATGCTAGTCATCATTAGTGTGTGCTGCTGAACACCTTTGTGTGTGGTAAATTAGGAAAGGTGAGTTGCTGAACAAATGTGGTGATTCTTCGTTTGGCTTACACATCAACAGTGTGTCTGCACTCCCCAAACAACAGGAAAATAAACCCTATAGTTTTATGACCACTTTTGGATACAAGTTTAAAGGAACTTGAGGGCACTAGTAAACCTTAATTATCCTGACATGTTCCCAGGAGACCCCACTTACCCTCGGACTCCAACATTTCTTCCTTGGTAGAACTCAGACTGGCACTGTTGGCAGCTTGTCTCCTGTATGGACTTCTCAGACATACACTGTGACTGTCCCCAAGCCCTGGGTCCAACCGTTTCTCCTTTGCTCCTGATGAGACCAGCTGGCTGAACCCTTTTCATGGTTCATCTCCTCTCCATGACTGGGGCTGTTGACAGACCCTGTCACTAGTCCCCAGTTCTGTTTACCATGATGGGACCCCATGGGACTCCCTTGTCAGTGAGGGCACTGCCTGCACTAGATCACCTTCTGTGCTCATCCTGTGCCTCATGACAGGGTAGCCCTGTTCTTGCTGTGTCCTGAGGCAGGTAACAGCACGTGTTCCATTCAGCCGTTAGCAACATACAACAAATTGTTCTGTTGTGAGACAACTGGATGTTTTCATTTTATATCACTTGTTTTTCCAAGACGTTAAACATCCTTAAAAATTGACGTATCAATCAGAATTTCTGAATCTTGCAGTTGCCACTGACCCAAAGAAATTATTCCACAACTTTGCACAAAAAGGCCATCATCGAGTGAAGGGTTGCCTTGTAGTCCTCAAATCTGAAATCTACCACCTAGAAAATATTTAAAGCACTTCATTTGACCTTTTGCTCCAGGGACTGAAAAAGTAGCTCAATCCACCCGCAATACATAGCTACTGGTGTGGGAGGAGACACCTCATCGATAGAATAAGAGAGGACAGCAAGTCTCCTGGGGGCTGGCCTGGCTTTGTTTGCTATAAAAGAGGTTGGAGTAAAGGACATGACAATCATTGGGAAAGATGAGGCCGTCTGTGGGCTCTGAGAATCACTTAATACTGGGCTTGCTGGCAGAGTTCATGTTACATCATGGCAGGGGGGGGATGCTGAAGAGAGAGGTCACAGGAGCTGCTGAGGGCCTGTCACTGCCCACATAGTGAAGAAAGAGGATTGTTTCAGTGTTAAGGGTTGAAAAGCAAATACAAGATTTGTTTTGCTGGCTTTAGTCATCCCTGGTGAGAGATCTTTCATGTCAAAAGTAAATAGTGTCAGTCATCACTGATAATGATCTGTGTCTTTTCACATGTTAAGTATATTTAATTGCTGATAGACTCGTCAGATGCCTGGCTGTTGGTCCAAAACTTGCTTTCATTTACGTCAGCTGAAATCTGGATAAAGTCCGTGAGAGTCAATATAAATTCCTTCAACTTTATGAGAAATGTCTGTGAGATATATTTGGCACAAACACAGTGAGCAAAGAAGGACTAGAATCACCGTGTGTTCACATGTATTTTCATCTTGATTTGAATAAACAGTTGAAATATTAAAATTTTTCATGGGATGAAAGCTCCTTAGAAATTATATGGAAAGTGAAATTATTCTTTTCTAGTAGTTTTAATGTTAGCTTTCATCTGTCCAAGCAATGGCAGTTGCATGCTAACAGCTGAACCTCAAACACCATGAGGTCGGGGTCCCCACCTGCACCATGTGCTCTGTCTTTAGGTAGGCATTCATTTACACTGCCTACTTAGAGCTGGAAAAGAGCAAGTATGATGATAAAAACTATTATTAATCAAAATTACCCATCTCCACTGGCTAGTGTCTATTTATGCTGAATTACTTTCAGGCTGGAGGCTGGCAATGGCAATACTTTTTCTCAGGGTCTGCACAAGACTACTTCATTCCCTTTCTCCTTCCATCCCCTGCTCTGCTAACCTTTGTGGATGAATCACTCTGTGGTTAGATACAGGAGTTGCTAATAAAGATGGCCGTTGTCATGAAATTGAAGAGCTGCTATATGGACAAATGACACCTCAGGACTACAATCTCAGCTGAGCTCATTAGCTCATTTTAGAGACAATTTCATTTTAATTGGGCATGTGAAAACAATCTCAAAGCTTTTACATTTAATACTGGATGAAGGAAAAACCTTTAATGATGGAAATTACAACACTTATTAGCCGAACACGTTACATGAAGAATGAACTGAGTGGTAACTCTTACTCACCATTTGACACTATTTAATCCTCACATGTGTAACTCAGCATTGCTGGGCTGAGATCAGGCTGTTTTCTGGGATGTCTGGTCCTTTCCAAGTCACCTTTGGAAGGATGTTTCAAACCCACCAAGGAGAAATAGTGGTCAGCTATATGAAGGGTGGGAAAAATTCTGCTTCTCTAGTCAGTAACAAAACACACCGTGATTTCAGCTGAGCCAGGATTTCACCTATTATTTTTTAAATCTCTAGACATTACGTTTGTTTCTCTGCCTACAAGCTCTATCAACACCAACAATGAGCCTACACTCTGGCATTCAGGGGAGTTGTTCATTTCCTTCAGTCACTCTTATCTGCTGCCAACACTTTCCAGAATAGCAAAGAATACAGGACAACTTGTGGTTTAGTTCTTTCCAGTTTCAATGGGAAAAATCGTTTTTTATAAATTTTTTATATCCATGTGAAGCAATATCAAGTTTCATTGGGTTTCCTCACTGCCACATGTTATTGCCTTGGAAGTAACTCCTGTCTCTGACTTTCGCATGTGCTGCTGAAGGTGTAAGATGCCCATACCATGCCTACGCTTTTCTGCATCCACCCATCTTCACAGCACCTTCACTGACACCTCTCACAAGAATTTTTACACCTCTCACAAGGCTTTTGGATAACATATTTCTGTAAGAAAAATGGAAAGACCAATACTCTTCTGATCCAAAGCCTATGGAAATAAGTGTCTTCTAACCGCATTAAAGTAAATGAATATAAATTCAGAGTCTCAGCAAACCAGGAGATATGGGTAGTTTGCAGTAATGAAATCTTTCAGGGATCAGGATTTGAAGTGTGAGGGTATGCTTTGACAGACTGAGTGAACTCTTGCTGTTTAACAGCTTCTTGCAAGGTTGCCAGAAGACATGAATAACCCTGTGGGTGAAAATGAATACTGTTTTATTGAGTCAGACTCTGGGACAGGTTCACAGACTGTGTAGGTCGGTTTGGTTCTTCGGAACAAAAAAAAAAAAAAAAGTTGGTTTGTGCTATCTAGCCTTTTGATTTCAGTGGCAGTGATGATTTATTAATTTCTTCAGCTGAAATTCTTCAGTGACAGTGACAAGTGATAAAGAAAACAAGTGAAGTAGCATGAGTGTGACACTATTTTTCAAGAGTTATTCTTTTAGCAAGGGCAGGTTGGTTGTCCTTATGTTCTCCTACACTACCTGCTTTTAACCAAGTTACTACATTGCAGTTTTACACAGGCCCCCTTGAAACCCATATTGGTCTAATCTCAGCTAGAAGTAAATTACCATGCAGACTTTTTCACACCTTCCCCCCCACCGCCTCCAGTGGAGGAGGAGAATTAGAGGAAAAAACAAGGCAGATCATAAAATTAAGATAAGAACTATTTAATAATTGAACATCAATTAATATTATAGCGATATGAATAATACTAACAATACTATTACTAATAATAAGTAATTAAAATAATAGAAAATAGAACATATGATACAATTGCACCCACCGACCAATGCACAGCCAAGTTCCTAGAAGTGAGAGTCAGAGCCAGAGAGCCTGAGAGCCGGAGCCCGAAAGCGATGGCAGGAGATTCCAAGCGAAGCCTATCAGCAACAGCATGACCAGGAAAGCCAACCGACCCACCAACTCACTAGCTAACAAGCCAGCAAAGAAGTAAGCAAAGCAGCTGATGAAGGAACTAAGGAGCTAGCAAAAAAGTTAACAACAGAGTTAAAAGAGTTCAGGAAATATCACCCTCTGGCCTACTCCCTACTTATGTACAGAACGTGTCATGCTATGCAATAAAATACTCCTTCATTCAGTTTGTGTTGGTTGTCTGAATTGTGCTTCCCCCCACACTGCCTGTAGCAGGAGCTGGGAACACAGGGGCAGTATCCGAAGATGGAAAACCTTAAGTTTGGTGCAAGCGCTCCCCAGCACCAACTAAAAGACAACTTATCTGTACTTTTCTCAGGGCAAATCAAAAACCATAGCTTCATACCAGCCACTGTGAAGAAAATTAACAATTTCCTGCCTGAAACCAGCGCATGAGCACACACCTTTTTTTTTAACTCCAAGAAGAACCTGATCTCTAGTTCACAAATGCATGTGACAAGTTTTCTCATACACAGGAAGCCTGAAATCAAAGTACATGGGAAGACCAGAGCATGTCACATGACAGTTATCCTGCCTTAGGGGTACAGTGAATTAATTACTCATACAAAGAACCTGCAGTCTCTCTGTGGAGTACTACAACATCATGAAGCAACATCAAAGAGGCTGAAGCTTAGTACAAACGAAAAATTTTTTCTTTTTTTTTTTTTTTTTTTGTTGACTGTCTTATAACTGTAGTAATTGGGCAAAAAGTCTTACCATCACAGAAACTTCCTCTGAACCATAAGCAAAACTGATCAGTTCCTCTTTCACCACTATGAAGTTAAAAATAAAAAAAAATAAATAAATAGATAAATTAACTGGGATCTAGGTTTAATCACGGTGTTGTTCTTCACTGTCTCTTGTTGTCAGGCCCAGGTATCTGTAGCGATAACTGGGGCACTGCGTGTGTATGTATAATGTTTTTGATGTACTCTGCCTTAACATTTTGTAAAAGTGCTCTGTTTTCTGAAGAGCTAAGCCGCCAGTTTGGCCTCAGTTCAATGTGACCATATGCACATATACTTTCCTAGTAGGTTTTGCTTTCACAGCTTGTCTACATGGGGAAGTTAGATTAGCGTATGAATTTACAACACACTAGCTACTGCGTATGGTTGAAGCACAGGCTCCACTGAACCCCATGAGCTACAACTTTCTGTTCACCTTCTTGGCTGCCAGGAAAAGCTAAAATTAGCAATAACTACAGGAAAACTGCCCCATTTTATATTTGGTCTTCAAAATTGGAAGATTGTAAGATTGTTTGAGCTCACGTTGAGATGTCACATTGTTCCCCTTTCTCAGGAAAACTCATGATATGGTTGTAAACGTCTCACAAGGCTTAAAGAGATTTTTCAAATTACGTTGATAAGAATGGTGAAGATAAACAAAGGTGCAATGTCCACTTTGCACTTATGGAAAAAGTGAGTTTGCATTGCTCTGAGGCCTGTGTTCATTGTAGAAACTGCATGGGAAGCACTGCAAAGATTCATCTGTGGCACATAAAGGAAGGATTATATATTGGGACAATATCTTCTATCTACACACATGGGAGTACTCTGGATCCATGCCTGCATTTAACATCAGCAAGACATCCACCTGAGCAGTGTTAACAAAATAGCCTGGAATAAAACGTTTTTCAACTCTCAGCCATGTGACGACACACATGGCAATGTCCATGTCCCCTCCCCTCAATTATTATGAAAACAAAATCAGATATTCATTTAAGAGACTTAAATAGTGAGAATATCAATTTTTTTTTGTTTTCTTTTAGTACATTTCTGTTGCCCTAGGTGACAATTCAAAAGCCCTTTAAAGTCCTATTTATGTTACAGCTTACCTATGAAAAACTAAGTAAGCAGGGCTGAAGTATCAGCACAGGGTACCATTGAGTTCTGGTTCATTTTCTAGACTCTGTAAAACTGTAAAAGTGAGTAAGAGATACAAGTCTCTATCTGTACGTTGTATAAATGGCAGAACCAACAACATTTCTTGAAGAGCTGATTCTGTAAAGTTCCAGGCTGAATGCACAGAATTAATTTAAGTAAGGTTGAAAAAAAATAAATAAATCAGTGTAAATGGACTTTTTACATTCAAACTTCTCAATTTTGCATTTCACTTATCACAAGCTGCCTGCCTGTTGAACTAGTGGTGTGATTTCAAACAGCCATGGATTTTCAGGGAAGGATTGAGGACAGATGGTCTCACTCTGATATTATACCTTTTTCATTATAAGTTCCGTACATTTTCAGACGTCTGTGGCTTTGTCTCCAGGTCTTTATCCTCTTCAGTCTTTGATTTTCAACCATTGGGGAAAAAATGTCAATATTCCTTAGCACAGCTGAGGTGCCATATATGCAAGGAATTGGCACAGCTCCTCATCCCTTGGAGATGAAGAAAGGGACAGCTGGAAGGAAGTAGATGGTTTCTGACAAGGAAAAGTTACACTTTTTAACCAGAAACTGCTACTGAAAAAATGAAAATTACTCCCAAGGTAGGTTCTGTGAGAGACATGATAACATGGCTGTAGTTAGATGGCTTCAGGCCATGCAAAGAGGATAGAGGAGAGATAGGTTAGCTCTGCTACTGCAGATGGTAAAGAAGTGGAATGTATATTATCTAGCCTAAAAGTGGAGTGAACTCTCCCAGACGCACAAATTCTGTAGAACTACCAATGATAACCACTGAAAAGTTGACTGTAGGAAATCTGTTCAGACTTGAGAGCACACCAAGAGTTGAAGGACATTACAGTCAATTGGTTTGTCTGGTGTAGACAACACCTGAAAATAACTCTGTCTGGAGTCAGTTTTTCTGTGTTTGTTAGTTTTGTCTTTAGTTACTGCCTCTTTTATATGCCTTTTGTGTATTGTTCATCTGGAAGTTGAGTACTTTCTTGCTTATTCTGTCAGCTTGTTTTTTTCACTGCATTACAGGGTCACCTATGAAAAGCTTTGAAGGTTTGACTCACAGGCATGGAACAAAATTTGTTTCAGGTGATAATGTTTCCCAGTAGGAGAGTGTTTGGATTGTTGGAAAAGTAGTTTGTTATGAGAATATAAAACCAGTTTCCAGGATGAACAAGGGAATTGCTTTATTCCTTTGCAGTACAGAGTTAGTAAGCAATAGCCTGAGGGGGTCAACTCTAAATCAGGCTGGATAATTCCTTGCTTTCTTTTTGATATCCTTTTGCCTCCATCCAGCCCAGCTCTACAAAACTATTTTCCTTTTTGTATATCTAGCTGGGCTCTGGAAAACTATGAGCAGCATCACAAGTGTGTGGCCTGCAGATTTAAAATTGGGTAACCATGTGATACAGACAATGCATGAAACTCCAAGGTTGGGTCATACAGGGAGAGTATGTCCACTCGGCATGATCAGGACCAGGTGGCAAGAGCATAACAAGGCTCCAAATGAGGGACAGGGAACAGTGACTTCCCATTCTTCCCACAGGGAAAAATAAGTATGACCTCTAGGATGGTTCCTTTGCCTGGACACCATTAACCCTCCACAGATATAGGGCTTACGTGAAGCATATGCCTGCCTATGCAGAAAGCTAATGTTAATAGATGAACGCTAATGTTCCTTTCTAAAAGGAACATACTCAAACTGAGATTATACTGACATAACTGAAGTTTACCTTCTTCTACTTTGGGCATTAGAAATTTCACACTTTTTTTTTTTTTTTAATTATCTTGCCTGAAACATTAACTTGGTCAGCTTACTCACCTTTTAAACTTACCAACACATACCTCTACTTGCCTTGGGAGATCGATTCAATTTTCCCAACATGCACAGCTCAGATCAAAAGCATTCTGTAACAATAGTTACTACTAGCCTGTGGACAGGCAATGAACTGGGGCTCCTGTGCAGATTCACCTGTGCCTCATTCACCTTCAAAGGTCAAATTATCAACTCCTCCAGCCCTTGGGATTTAATGCAGAGTCTGACTTTGTAACTGGGCTACAAATTTTTTTAAATCAATAGAATTTATTTGGGATCAATACGTGGAGTAAACTATCTAGCCTCTCTGGCATAGGTACCTGAAATTGAGTAATAGTTTAAAAGATAAAGTAGTAACTTGGCCCTGTGTCCCAGCTGCCTCAATATTTTCACCTGGCAGCTCCTTCAGACAGAGTACTTACAAAGAAAACATCTGAAATATTGAATGTATTTTACATATTTTTTTTTTTCAGGACAGAGTTTCCCCCTAGATATTGTTTAAAGGAAAACATGTGTGTATTTGGGAGGGAAATAGGAAAGAAGGTCGTAAAAGTTAAATTGCTGGGACAGCAAGAGATACCACCTTAAATCACTAAGAAAAATATTTACTTCACTTAACTTTAGGCTTGTATGGTATAACTGTTTATAGTTGAACTAACCACCTCTTGTCAAAGCAAAAATAAATATACTTATGTAGACCACCAAAAAGCCAGATTTAAGTTAATGAGGCCCTAATATTTTCCCTTGACGCTCTGCAAAATGCACAAAGTCTGAAAAGGTCATCTAACTCCCAGTCTAGTCTGCTCACCTTTCCTATGCAAACTTTTACGTTCTTCAAGCAGAGACACACTAAGCAACCTCTTCCGCTGCATTTGACTTTTCAATGTAATCAATTTCTACGACTTATCAATTCATAATTAATAATTATCAATTCATAATGATTGTATGGTTATTTTTTACATCACAACCATCCTGCCACTAACACTATGGTCAACTTTGCAAACCATATAACTCTGTGCGAGACTGTGTATGAGCAGATTATTAGACTTCCAGGCAATATTGGAAAAAGATGTGTTATCATGGTCCTGTAATGAACCTACCTTTCAAATATGATGGATGTACTGGTGAGCTGACTACTCTTTACAGTCCTACTGCTATTCATTTAAGATAGAATAGAGTATGTAGAAACTTTTTGTTTGGAAAAGACTTAAGAACAAGTCCAACCATAAACCTAACACTGCTAAAACCACCTCCAAACCATGACCCTAAATGCCTTTTCCACATGTCTTTTAAATCCCTCCAGGGATGGAGATTCCACCACCTCCCTGGGCAGCCCATTCCAATACCTAACAAGTTTCTTCATGAAGACATTTTTTCCCAATATCGAATCTAAACCTCCCCTGGTGCAACTTGAGGCCATTTTCTCAACTTATTGCTTCTCAGTTGGGAGAAGAGACCAACACCCACTCCCTGCACCTTCCTTTTGAGGAGTTGTAAGGAGTGAGAATGTCTCCCTGAGCCTCCTCTTCTCCAGGCTGAACAATCCCAGCTCCCTCAGCCACTCCAGACAGGACTTGTGCTCCAGACCCTTCCCCAGCCCCCAGACAGGACTTGTGGTCCAGCCCCTTCCCCAGCCCCATTGTCCTTGTCTGGACACGCTCCAGTCCCTCAGTGTCTTTTTTGCACTGAGGGGCCCAGAAATGAACAGTGTTTGAGGTGTGGCCTCACCAATGCCCAGTAGAGGGGGACAATAATTTCCCTAAGCTGTAGCTATCTTTCTCCAATTCTTTGAATTTTCTTGGTCTGGATTGTTTGAATTTTATTAGTTATTCAAAGAAATATGAGTTTCAAGTGTCTACCTGAGACAGACGGTATCTGACACTCCAGTAGATGGAAAGGAAACATAAGATGGAAAGGTTAAATGGTACCATTAACCATACAGTGAATTTCTTCTCCTGAACCTACAGAGGTTCTATAAGAGAACTGCTTATACTGCAGTCAAAATCACTATATGTTTTTTCTCAGCAAGGTGGGGCAGATAATACGTAAAAGACTCTTTGTGTAGAAGATGATTTACATTGGTTCAGAATAACATTGTTAAAGTGTTTTTTTGCGTTTTTCAAGCACTAGTAGAGAAATCAGAGTTTTTGTGCTTCCTGGCTTCCTTTTATTCATTACATTCCAACCTTTGACTTTGACTTTGACATGATAATTCTAAAAGGCCAAGAGATCTTCCTTGTATTTGACGTAGAACTATGTGTGCTGGTTTTAGTCAAGACAGAGTTAATTCTTTCACAGTAGCTGTATGAGGCTGTGTTTTGGATCTTGGCTGAGAAAGGTCCTGGTAACACTGGGATTTTTAGTTGTTGCTAGTGAGTGTTTCTATAAATTCAAGGGTTTTTTCAGCTTCTGATACTGTGCCTATGTTCCCTGCTCAGTATATAAACTGGGAGGCCATAGCTGTTGGTGGGTTAGTTGGCTTTCTCAGTTGTTCTCTTGCTCACGGGGCTCACTCTGACCCTGTCTGATTCCTTTTGAGCTCTGACTCTTCGGCCCTTTGTCTCTGATTTTTGCTGCTCAGAACTTGGCTGTGTGTCGGTCTGCGGGTGGTGAGCCATTGTATAATTTGTTTTGTTTTCCATTGTTTTCATTACATATTATTAGTAGTAATATTATCAGCATTATTAGTATCACTGTATTATTAATTTACGTTCAATCATTAAATTTTTCTTATCTCAACACACATATTTCCTTTTCTTTTCCTTTGATCCTCCTCCTACACTGGAGGAGGGGGTAGGTAAGCAAGTGTCTGTCTGGTACTTAATTGCCAGCTGGGATTAAACCATGACACTATGTCACTTACCTAAAACTTTGGGCTGGATTTCATAAGTGTCTCCAAACTCAGTGGAAGTCTCTGATTCCAATTCAACAAAATTATAAAGTGTCTAGAATATATGTTGTTGATAAAAGTGTCATTAACAGAATGGGTCATGACATGGATTAAACTGATCCAGCATACTATGTAGTATTGAGTGTCTCTGTAAGGACTGTCTCCATAAGTAGTTGGTGGGCTGTATGCTTACATGCAGCTTTAAAGGCTATCTACTTCTGAAAGCATAAGGCTTAAATGGAAGTAATCTTACTGAATTTAAAATGTCTGAAAGTTAGGAATATAACTTTAATCAGTCTACTTGGTTCTTTCTCTCACTAGTAAGTCTCCTGAGTTGTCTTCAGTTACACCTAAAATTCACTCCTATCTTCAGAAAGGCAATACACATAAAGTAATATGCCAGAGGAGAACGAACATTAAGACTGGGTACAAATCTGCTGTTTATGAGCTACTCCCCCCTCATAGGTGTGGTAAGAGCCAATAAGGATGAATCAAGAAGAAAAGTTCATATGATCCCAAAAGGACATGAACCAAATGTTCATTCTGGTGTCAGGCCCCATTTTTTACTCAAGGAAGACTGATTTGTGTCCTGAATCTGCAGTCTGGAAGCCAAGAAAAGCACCTTAACTCAAAAATACATCATATTTCCTATTGTGTGATCTCTCCCTGGTGCTCCATGGGAAGATATTT
>NW_010258548.1:71497-73415 GCF_000690775.1 Eurypyga helias
TTTAGGTATACCAGAAACATTTGCAAAGACCGTTTAAAAGTATATACTTTACACCTCCCACAGGTAACTTGATAGTGAAAATGGAAATTGTGGTAAGGAATGCAAAATCCAGATTAAGGCTTGGTAGGAGGTAACCTGAAGTGTGTGTCTATGAACATATATATGTATAGATGTACACACATAGAGAGAAAAAAAAAACCAATATACACACAGAAAGCATAGACTCACATAATCTATTGATATCAATTCTGCTCTTGAACCATCCTATTGAGGATACTAGTACATCTGTGTTTCTTAATTTACTAAACTCGTGTTTTAATATAGTTCTGTGCAATACAATATAGACTACTGATTCAGGTGGTTGCTAACACAGATTTCTGTAACATCAATTGTGCCATTTAGATATGACCTTTTTAACTGTGTGCATCAATAGACTCATTACAGACCAAACCCATGTTTGTTAATCCTCTGGGGAGATGCAGCTATAATACCTTTTGTGGAAAGGTATTGGATAGCTAATGTAATACCTGTAGAACATGATCCATCTAAAACTTCTTGAGCTTTGTTCGTCATTTCAAGAGGGAAAAATACTAATTAAATTCGAGAGCATTTGCGCATATATATAGTCTAGCAATTAGAGGAAAGGTTTTTCTCTGTAATTCTAGAGGGCAATAACCCAAATTATTAAAGAAATCTGAGATCTACCTGTAGTAAAGCATCACCAAGTTCTGCAGCAACCAAATATTCAGTGTATTAATTTGCATATAAAAATAGTTAGAAGATAAATTTTTGAGAAAATTTGGGATCTAGATTAAGAAGAATTTTATTTTGTGCCAATCCAAAACTTAGAGGAGTCAGTGGACTTTTCATATTGACTATAATGGGCTTTGAATAAGGTTATAAAAGAGATTTTCTCTAAAAGTGAAAAAAAAAGAGTGATAATTGTGAAAATGTTAAGTATCTGGTTCTAGAAAGGCTACTGGTATTCACACATTTCAACATCTCCAGCTGAAGACAATCTCTCATTACTGCTTTCCATAGAGCCAATCATAGAATCATACAATCACTGAATGGTTTGTGTTGAAAAGGACACTTAAAGGTCATCTAGTCCAAACCCCCTGCCATGAACAGGGACATCCTCAACTAGATCAGGTTGCTCAGAGCCCTGTCCAACCTGACCTTGAATATTTCTGGTCATGGAGCATCTACCACCTTGCTTGGCAAACTGTTCCTGTGTTTCACCACCCTGACTGTAAAAAATCTCTTCCTTGCATGTAGATTAAGTCCACCCTCTTTTAGTTCAAAAAAATTACTCTTATCCTGTCACAGCAGGCCCTGCTAAAATATCTGTCTTCAGGTTCTTATAACAGCTCTTAAAAGACATCCAATTTCTGAGAAAAACATGGCACAATTTCATATGAGCTGGGGGCCTACCTTTGTAGGTGGACAACTCCTTACAAAAAACTTCTTGATGACATACAACAAGAGGCATATATATATCCCCAGTGAATGGATCTCTGCTGTCCTTTGTGGAAGAAAAACAATAAAATGGCTGTGTTTATGTGTAACGTTTTTTGTTTTCAAATCCTCTAAACCATGAGAAATTCACTGAACTTCTAGAAGTGTCAAGTCAGTGTTGCAATTTACCAGAGAAATTATGAAAATAGTGTCTTTCCTTTTCACAAACTTTTTGGTGAAATGTTCAGTATAATGCCAATGCGTTTCTGGCACTGATTTTATAAGGGCAAAAACTATACCCCCCAAAAAAGTGTACAAGGTAAGATCCTAGTCTGATCAGTTTACAATGCTACTTAGTAGAAACCAGTTGCCATTAGAAGTCCATAATAAATACATAAAGAAAGTTACTAGAAAGGGGATACTGCAATATCCTCCATTATCTGACAGTTCTGTTTAAAAG
>NW_010258548.1:73456-82178 GCF_000690775.1 Eurypyga helias
GTCTTCCAAAAATTTGTCTAATTAATTTTTTAGTGCAATACATCCTACAACACTGAATTCCAAAATACAGTTGCATCCTCTATGAAAGAAAAAACAAAAGTAAACAACTTTTGTTACTTTACTCTTACTACCCGGTGTTTCATCATGCACTTGTGTTGTGATAAACAATAGAAACTCATTCAGTATTTTGCTTTAATAGTCAACAATCAATACTGTTCATGATTTTTTTAAATTCCCTCAATTTTTTCCTTTCAAAGAAGAGGATTACTGGTCTATTTAGTCCATCATATAGAAGCTGCTAAAATCCTCCTCATTGCCCTTCTTTGGAAAAGATACTTCAGTGTATGTGTGTATGGCAGTTGAGAGGATTTAATTCCTGTTAAGTTTTTAACCCCCAATTTGGTATATTATTCCTTCTTTTCATAATAACCTGTTCCTCATTTTATTCCTCATCCAAATATTCACAACTGGAAAAGCATTAGGTCCTGTGGGCATCCATTATTAGTTATTTAGTTTATACAGATTTTCAATATATGGGCGATATAGTGACATTCATTATTTTTTGAAGATAGTCCTTGTTGTTACTATAAACCTACCCTACAGGCAAAACAGAGGAGGTTGGCTCTTCAGTGAAAAGAAATGAACACTGAAGGATGAAAAAATGAAATTTGATATAGCCTAGCTCAACACAATTCATCATTTCGGGTGAATGATCAACACTACCATTTGTTACTACACAGGAAATTCTTTGTAGACTTCCAAATCTGTGTGTGTAATTTCTTCCTTCAGAGCATGACAGATCTTAAGCATTCATTATGTTATCCAGTTCCTCCACCTGCCAATACAGAATTATTCTCTGCAGTATATTTCTGAGGGATCTGAATGTTGCACAGACATGCTTTTTGACCAAAACTCTGACATACTTTTTCTTCTTATACAGTTAGTTTTATCATGATTGAAAATTTAAAATGTCCTTTTCTCTGGAAGTTCAGTTCCTGATGCTTTTGAATTACTCTGAAAATGTTAGTTTGCACTCTTTGGTCTACATTTCCATCTAAGAAATCAGACTCTGACCTGAGTTTCCTTTGTTTACAGATGCAAAAGACTATACAAGTGCACACAAATCAAACAAACAAAAAAAAAAATTAGTCTTATTTCTGTAATAAACAGTAATGATAATAGTTTTAAAGACCAACACTTCAGAAGATAAAAGAAGGAAGGTCTTTTTTTTCAGTCTGTGAAGTTAATGTGCTGCTGCTATAACCATGAAAGTTGAGATTAATCTGATAAAAAATAATTAGCTACAGCTTACTGTGTTTGTTTCTAGCTAGTCACCATGAGGGACCCAATGAGGTGAAGTCATCATATCAGGGACAAAAATCTTGGAAACACAGAGAAATTTAGGTTTGAAGAGGCCTGTGAAGATCAGTTAGTCCAATCCTGTATAAAAACAGGCTAAACTCGAAGAACAACCTGCTCCCTTGTCCAGTGAGTTTTTAGTGGACTCCTAAGTTTATGGAGATACCACAATCTCGCTGGGTCCTGTCCCAGTGGGGAACCACCCTTATTAGGAAGCATTATTTACTACTCAATCAAAATCTCCCTTGTTGCAACTGGAGTCTGTTGTGTCTTACTCTTTCACTAAGCACCTCTAAGGGGCATCTGGCTTGGCCTTTTATATAGCCCTTCTTGCTAGAGGGTGAAGGATAATGATAAGGTTCTTCTATAGCTGTGTTAAATCTTAAAAAGAATGTCTTGTGTATGTCAAAATTTCTTGATCTTCATTGGCTATAATACAAGGACAGTATACCCTTATCAATAGTAGACAGATACAGTGTAAACATCTAAGAATGTACAAGATGAATCTCTAACATGGATGAGTTGGCTGATGTATCCATAAATTTTCATTCTGTGATAAATTCCTGGAAAAATTTACTTGATTACTCTTTGTATTTGTTAACTAGTTCTCTAGTTCACTAGAATCTCCCCAGACCATGAAGCAGTTGCTGGAATCAATGACACTTTTCAGGCCAAAATTCTTTTGGGTGATGAGTGGAGATGCATGACATTTGAGAAGCACGGACAAATAATGATCATGACTCCAGAATACAAAAATACCACATGAATAAATAAAACCCCTACATTCCATAGTTTTACAGAACTGGGTTGTACTAAATTAGTTGTGATCTCTTAAGCTGCTACACTGACTATAGCCAACTCTAGTACTTTATATGTTGCAGTAAATCTGCTAGAAAATATCCAGCTGTGTAGCAAATGACAATATCCTGAAACAACTGAGATGATCAGTATGCCCAGATTTCTTCAAGAACAGTTGAATGGAAATTTTCACTGGAATAAACCTGGGAAAAATTTGCCCATCAAGTAGTGCAAATTTTTAATCACTAGGGAAGCCCTGTCACCAATCTATTATGTAACTGTTATAGCTGTTGTTCTGAACAGTTTGTTAGTGTCCCACCATACAACAATGAGAATAGCAGTTCAGATGTGGTAAGGATGAGATTTTGGGTTGACCATGGACCTGAAATCCGCAGTTCTAAAAAGCATTTTTTCCTATTTGCCCCTTCTGTGAAATCAGAAAAAGCAGCTGAAATAATAAAATATCAGGAAATATGTTTTACTTTTAGTTTCTTCTAGTTTGCACAAAAAGTCCCATCAAAAGTGTTTTCTCTTACCTAAGAGTTTCAGTCTACTATTCGCAATCCAGGTATGCTTCTTGGTGAGAAAACACCCAAGAACCTTTGGCACCGATGCTAAAACAGATGTCTATTTTAAAGGTCCTCTGGCACTAATCTGTGCACAAATTTCACTTCCTTGCTCCATAGCAACATATACTAGTACAACAACATGGTAAGCAACTCAACCAGAGAACAAGGAAATAAACATTTTCAAGTGTGTTAATACTGGAGCTAATCAAAATTTCAAACGTGTTTAACTCAGCCTAAGTGTTTTGGAATAAATCCACCTGCTGTAGTGCTAATAATTTAAATGTTATGTCTTTATCTTAAGTTTTTTACATAACTCTGTGATTAAGGGACAGTAACAGATATATCCAGAGGTGAACCCATTGCACTAGGAGGGTCCAAGAGGTCTACTGTACACCTGTCTCTCCACATTGATGATGGAGAGGAATAGCTGAGAGGAACATAGTAACTAGGTACCTAACATTTAAATGGCTAACACTGAAGGAGATGAATCTCAAGAAAAGAAGGAAAAGGAAAAGGAAAAGGAAAAGGAAAAGGAAAAGGAAAAGGAAAAGGAAAAGGAAAAGGATGCATACTCATAATTAAGCTTTCACACATTGTTATTGTCATATTTGTTTCCCTTCTCAACTGTTAATTTTGTCAATTTTCTGATAATCTGAGAATTAACTGTAAAATAAAACACAATATGTAGTTTTATTTTGTAGAAAAAGGAATAGGTTGCAAACAGTTGTCTTTACTGCTGTTTAGATCATAAAATCATAGAATCATTTAGGTTGGGAGGGACCTTAAACCATATACAGTCCCACCCCCCTGCCATGGGCAGGGACACCTTCCACTAGACCAGGTTGCTCAAAGCCTCATCCAGCCTGGCCTTGAAGATGGCCAAGGGTGGGACATCCTCAGCTTCTCTGGGTAACCTGTCCCAGTGCCTCACCACCCTCTCCATGAAGAACTTCTTCCTGATATCTCATCTAAACCTCCCCACTTTCAATTTAAACCTGTTACGCCTTGTCCTGTCACTACACACCCTTGCAAAAAGTCCCTCCCCAGCTCCCTTGTAGGCCTCCTTCAAATGACTACTTTCTCTACCTTCAGCTCCACATTTAAACAGAACTTCGCTTATAATAAACATTATCACCAAGCCTGTTTACCTGGGAATGCCTATGGGACTCTCCTTTTGGTGCCAAGGGCTGCCTGAAGCTGCAGAAGCAGCCTTGTGTGGTCACAGATGTATGGCAATCATGCACAAAGAATGGTGCTGCCTTATAAGCAAAAATTAGAAAAATCAAATTATTTGGGATGGAAAGGATCTTTAAGATAATCTAGTTCCACACTCCCTGCCATGGTGTGTGTGGGCTGTTTCCATGGGTTGTCTTCCACCAGACTGGGTTGCTCAAAGCCTCATCCATCCTGGCCTTGAGCACTTCCAGGGATGGTGCATCTACTCCTTGCCTCAGCAACCTGTTCCAGTGCCTCACCACCTCCTCCGTGAAAAATTCTTATTTAATCTAAATCTCTCCTTTTCAGTATAAACCCATTACACCTTGTTCTATCAATAAATGCTCTTGTGAAAAGTCTCTCTCCAGATATGATTGTTGTAACCACCTCGGACTAATCTCTATGACAATTTTTTGGACACCTAGAAGTACTTTTATTTCACCTCCATCTTGGTCTGCATGGACAGAAGTGTTTTCCATCGTCATCTTTTCATCAAGTTTATTATTCACCAAGTTTGTGTAGTATGATAAGACCTGAATAAAATCCTTCATTATCACCATTTTTTCAAAAGACCGCAATACATCAATGGATAGAAGTGAATGCAGATGATTTTTAACTTGTTATAAATTAATACTGCTTTCCTAATTCTCCATACTGAATAGCATATTCCAGAGCTGTCTCACTAATACAGCTGTTACAAAATTAGAATTACTATTTCATAGGACATTGCAAAACTTTTTTTTACCCTAAATCATGTCTGAAACTCCAAACAATAACATCTGTGCAGCATACAGCACCAAAAGCTGTGGAAATACCAAACTAATACTTTTAGGCTCTTTATGAAGTGAGTGGATCTGGGTGATGTCATAACACAATGCATGACAATGGATGTAATTTTTCTAACCTTTACCTACCTCCCTTCACAGTGGTCTTGGCAGCTGATGGTAATTCCCATGTTGTGTTTTGTGGCTCTGCTAATGCACTGCAGTTATGTTTTTCGGGAGTTGCTGCCATGGTAAAGAAGAGAGACATGATCTGTCCATGCTACTGCACACTTCAGGTAGATTAATTTCAAATGTTTATTTACAAACATTTTAATAGTTTTCACTTGTGATTTCAATAGATACATATAGAACATACATATAAAAATGTATGAAAATTAATAGAAACTAAATATTTTTCTGCCACTTCCCAGGGGGTATATTGAGAACTTGAGCAGAATCAGGTAACTCATAAAAGTTTCACCGGGAAAAACACAAACTTAGAAAGATAAGAGAGAAACAAGGCCAGAAAAAATCCTACTTCAGGTATCAACCTAGGTGATAAGACTGCTTCTATCCATCAGCTCTATATACAGCAAGGTTTTGGCAGGGTTGAGGAGGAAGCAGCCTGTACTGTTCATCACCATCTTGAACTCAGATGTAATAGGCAAGATTTGTCTGCTTTTACTTAGGCTGTTAAACATTAAGTGTACAGAGTCTGAGAGTTGATCCCTCAGGTCCATTTACATTCGGTAGAGGAAAGTCGGCATGTTCAGAAAGCAATTCATGGCATTTTATAACATGAAGCATGAGTCACTCACTGGGTGTGCCAATTTCTTTCTATTCACTTCAAACAGAGCCTGGAGTGACTGGCTTGGACTTGCATTGCTAATGATCAGACAATCAAATTTAGGTAAAGAGTACCCTACCAAGGTAGACTACACTATCAACAGTCTAAGTCAAGCACCACCAGCAGCTAGCCTGGGATGACCACATAGTCACTAAAAAATTTTACTTTCACCTGAGAATCCCTTTTTGCCACTCTGAAGTTATTAACTGGTTTTCAAAAATCCCAAGGTAATGAACTTGTACTTTTACACCATTACTTGTTGGTTTTATGGCTATTGCAGATCCTATTTTTGCATTCCACAGCCAACAACGTGATTCTCCAGTGTTTTGCTATATTTCTTTTAAAATTTCCTTCCTGGAGGTGAGTTTCTAAAAAACAAACAAACAAACAGAAACCAACATTGCATTTTACATCACACTTGGTGAAATGGTACAAATTATCAATAAGAAAAGTATTCAACACCAGTATGCATGAAGATCTCTATTTCCTCGTTACTTGTACTTATAAATCATGGTAAATCAGCAAGAAATGAAGAATTTTACATCCAACGGGAGATTTTTAAGGAAAAAGTTGAGCTTAACAAAAAAATCCCAAACAAGACCAGTGTGAGTTTTCTCAAAGGAGGGTTAGTGCCATTTTTGGAAGAACTTAAGAATTAATGAAGATATAAACGATGTTTAATTAGGTACTTTGTTTACCATAGTGCATCTACTATCTGCAAATTTTCCTTTAAGAATATGATTACTGTGTTTTAGTATAATTATGAGTGCTTTAGAAGCAAAGTATTTTCAGTGCCTCTTCATCTCTCTGATCACATACATGTATTTTGGAATGCCTGTCAAGAAAATCTAAGCAATACATTTCAACAGCAATAACCTTTTGAACAAAAAAGTACTCATGAAAAAGCACATAAAAAGCCAACTTTCTAAGTACTCAAACCAAAGGCAGTTAAAGAATTATGCTGAAGCAGCCTGGCAGAGTTTGAATAAAGCACCTTTTTTGGAGGAACTATTTATTTATCTATGTTTTTCTGCAAGAGTAAAATCCTGGATTAAAATCCTGCTTAATGGGAGAACAATAACAATTATTCTTGAAACCAGTTCAAACAAGCTTCTTCTTGTTTCAGTTTTTAGGAGCTTTTAGAATAAAAGTTCCCCAACTGATATAAGAATCAAGTAATATTTCAAGGCAGCTGCCACTTGTGGCAGCTTATGTGGGTATCATCAAAAATTTTAGGTTGGAAAAGAACTTTGAGATCAAGCCCAACTATTAACCCAGCACTGCCCAGCCCACCACTGACCCATGTCCCTGAGCACCTCGTCCACACGTTCCTTAAATGCCCCCAGGGATGGTGACTTTCCCACATCCCTGGTTAGCCTGTTTCCACACCTGACAGCCTTTTCCAGGAAGACATTTTCCCTAATATCCAATCTAAACCTCCCCTGGCACAACCTGAGGTCATTTCCTCTTGTCCCATCATTTGTCATGTGGGAGATTAGACTGACACCTCCCCTCTGCACCCTCCTTTCATGGAGTTGTAGGGAGTGAAAAGGACTCCCTTGAGCTTCCTATTCTCCAGACTGAACAACCTCAAATCCCTCAGCCGCTCCTCACAGGACTCTGTTGACCTTCTCTGGACATGGTCCCACCCGTCAGTGTCTTTCTTGCAGTGAAGGTCCCAAAACTGAACCCAGGCCAGGATGTGAGTTGTAGCCTCCCCAGTACAGGGAAACAAACCCCGTCCTGGTCCTACTGGCCACAATCTCCTGATGCAGGCCGGGATGCTGTTGGCCTTCCTGGTCACCTGGACAAACTGCCACCTCATATTCAGCCACTGTTGACCAACATCCCCAGGTCCTTTTCCTCTGGGTCGCTTTCCAGCCTCTCATCCCCAAGCCTATAGCATTGCAGGGAGTTGTTCTGACTCAAGTACAGGACCCAGCACTTAGCTCTTTGGGCCTGGCCATACAGATAGATTTTACCTAGCAAAGAGTGCACCCGTCCAAGCCATGAGCAGCCAATTTCTCCAGAAGAATGTTGTGGGAAATGGTATCAAAAGCTTTACTAAAGTCTAGATAGACAACACCCACAGCCTTTCCGTCATCCACCAAGTGTGTCACCCTATCATAGCAGGAGACCAGGTTAGTCAGGCAGGACCTGCCTTTCAGAAGCCCATGCTGACTGGACCTAATCACCTGGTTGTCCTGTATGCGATGCATGATGTCACTCAAGAAGATCTGCTCCATAATCCTCCCTGGCACCAAGGTAAGACTGACAGGCCTGCATTTCCCCAAATCCTCCTTCTGGCCCTTGTCAATGGACATGACATCTGCTAGCTTCCAGCAAAGTGGGACCTCCCCAGTTAGCCAGGACTGCTGATAGATGATGGAAAGTGGCTTAGTGAGCAGTTTTGCCAGATTCCTCAGCACCGTTGAGTGGATCCCACCTGGCCTCATATACTTGTGGGTGTGTAAGTGGTGTAGTATGTTGCTAACCATTTTTCCTTGGATTGTGGGGCCTTCATTCTTCACCTCTTTGCTGTCTACCAACTCAGAGGGCTGGGTATCCAGAGAACAGGTGGTCATACTGTTAAGGACTGAGAGAAAGAAGACATTAAGTACATAATTTCCTTATAATTTGATGCTATGTTTCTCCCCACATCCAGAAAAGGATGGAAGTTCTCCTTAGCCTTCCTTTTCTTGCTAATGCAGTTAAACATTTTAAATTATCTTTTATTGCAGATACCTGATTAAGTTCTAACTGGGCTTTGGATGTTCTCATTTTCTGCCTGCTTGAACTCATGACATCCTTGTAGTCCTCCTGAGCTGTCTACTCCTTCTTCCAAAGGTCATAAACTCCTTTTATTCCTGAGTTCAATCAAAGACCTCTGTTCAGCCAGGGCAGCCTTCTCTGCCAGCTCATGTTTTGGCACACTGGGACGGCCTGGTCCTACACCTTTAAGATTTCCTTCTTGAAGAATGTCCAGCCTTCCTGGACTCCTTTACTATTCAGGACTGGTTCATGAATGGTGATCATGGTCTTAGTCTGAAGAAATAAAGATATGTGATGAGACTCAGGCTTAGATATAGTTCAGTCCCTACCATTTTTTCTCTTCTTTTATTTATATCACTATTTCTGATCCATGATTCCATGCAAAGTTAGCTTGGTTC
>NW_010258548.1:82196-95316 GCF_000690775.1 Eurypyga helias
GCCATCTCGCCATCGCTGCCTAAACTCATGTATAAGAAGTGTAATTCATGTACAGAAACACAAAAGAAAGTTTTGGTGTCTACTTACAAAGATAGCTAGATCTATGTTTTGTCATTCCTGTATGTCACAACTGATTCAGTTGATTAAATATAGGTTTCAAGTGTCATTTGAGATGTCTTATTTTAAGCTATGTATCTACATGGCATTTCTTTGTATTTCAAACGACATTCATAAACCCATTTGTTCTTAGGATGCCATTTGAAGGTCATGAAAACATCCTAGAGTTTCAGAAATAGTACAAGATGCCTGTCTGTGTGAACAACAGAGATGATCCCTGGTGATCTGTGAAGCCCACTGGACTATTGACCAGCCTCTAGGGACAAGACTAATGCCTAAGCATTAGTGTCCAGTGTCATCTAACTCATTCAGCAAGCTCTATTGACTTTATTGGCTATACCTCCATCAACTCTGAGTGCTCAGGCATCTAATTAGGTAGTACACATATTTCAATAATCTAAATTTAGTTTCCTAAATCTGGTGTTGAATCCTACTTCACGAGTCCATACAGTTCCTTCTGAATTATTCACTCTGTGCAAACACTAACAAGATCATGTTCCCGTGACTTAGTAGCTCACCCTGTGGAAGCAGCTAAGTAGCTCCTGAATCTCAGCAAGCCTGGAAAGCAAGACACCTGTGTTTACACAGCATTGAGTCTTAGCAAAAATCGTCTCTGACCCCATCTTCACAGAGCCATCTCATTCTCTGTTACTATGGTCTGATTAACGCTTAGTGTGACAACACCAACCACAGGTCTTTTTGAAGTTAATAAAAGGTAGAGGAAGGGGTGTCGGATGTAATGGCCCTTTGTATTTAAATTTCAGTACCTATATTTCTCTCTTCTGTTCTGCAATTCTGTATATGTGCATTGTTGCTTCATACTGGCTTGTATGAGTCTGGATGGAGTACAAGCCTCAAGTTCTAGTATCAGGGTCATATTATTAATGAGAAGAAAGAAACCAAAAGACAGGAGTGACAAAAAGAGACAGATGGAGACTCAGAAAACAGTCTATAAAACCTGGGATTTTTTTTTTTCCTGAAGTCTAGGCCCAGGTTCTAACATTAATTTTCTTTTATATTGTATTTATTATTTTTCTGGAAGTGCCTGAAAATAAAATCCTATATATATATAGTTCCTAAAATAGGGTTAGAGTTGTTGTTTTTAAAGAATGTTTTATACCTTCCAACACTAGTCAAGTAAGAGCCATGCTTCCCCCATGATTCATGGTTAATAGCATACTTTCTTTAGACAGCTTTATTTATCCTACAATAACATACAAAATATGCCCCAACTGGCTTTATTTTTAGCCAGTTTTATGTTGGCATTTCTTTAACAGCACATAGAGGGAGGGGTGCAGGGGGAGTCAATAAAGAAGAATGTGAAAATGTGTCCTTCTATAAAAACCAAGCCTGAAGTAGCAGTTGGACTTTGGCACATGTGTGGCCTATTATTGCCTTCTGTCGTAATCAGCCTTCTGGCAGAGCAATAACATCAAGGTGTTGTTTATACACTATAAAATGCTAAAATGGCATTGTAAAGATTAGCTGGAAGGTGAGGGTTGTTTTGAGGGCTTTTTTTTTTTTTTTCCTATCCTTGCAACAAAGAAATACTGCGCATGAAAATTTGTTTCCTCAATACTTTCAATGACTCTTTAATGGAAAAACTGTTACCCACAGAGAGGCATCGTGGACCATGGCCTGAAGGGACTAAGAAGACAAAGACTTTGCTTGAATCCTCAGTTCTGACACAAATATGTTTTGTGACCTGGGTTCATGTTACTTCTGTGTGCCTCTTACCTCAATCAACGTTTCATGCAACTGAGACTTCAGATGCTGAGAGCCCCAACAGCATTATTAAGTCTCTGCACTGCAAACGGTTAAAGACAAGGAAGTATCTACAATATGGGGGGTCTATTTTGACCTTTTTTCTGCCTAAGGGACAGCAACATAAGACCATCAAGTAGTGTCATCAAAGTCACCCTTTTAAATTTCCTAAACTGGAAATGTGGTCAGCAACTCTGAGTAAGTTCAGTCCCTTGTGTATACAAGGTATATGGGAGGGGTTCTTTACAACAAATTTGTGTGAGTGGAAGTGACTGTTTTCAGAACTTTTTGGACTAACAGACATCTCCATGATCACAGGGACAAGAAGATTCATTACACATGAGCATGGAAGAGACATTTAGTGTGAGCTTAATTGAGCTGCACACAGCCTAGTTCTACAATGCCACTTGAGATAACAGAGTGTCCACAACTTCTTTGCAGAGCTCACAGATACAGTTTATAAACTGTGGAAAGTCTTCACGCTCCTGGTGTGACAGTTGGAGGACAACCAGGATACAGATATAAAATAAAATTAATTAAATGTCTGTGAGTCAAGCCCTTTTTTCCTTCTCCAACATTTCACACATAGTGACTGCTGCATCTATCATCAAGAAGACTTTTTGAGATAAAGACCTGAAGCTCATTTCAAACCCAGCATTAATGGTTTTAAATTGACAGGTTGAGGGGTCTGAGTTGTGTCTTCCAGAATGCTCTATCAAAATCCAGAACTGTGTGGAAGAAATAGCGTTTGAAAGTCAAAATTTTGAATTTCTAGATATTGACTACCACTTTCCCAACTCTTCTCAATATTTTCAGTCCTCTGTTGTCAATCTGCTGGGTCCCAGCCACCTCCTGAAGACTACCAGGGAGGTGGGAATGTATTTAAACCTTTAGTTACTTTCTTGAGAGAAGAAATTACAGATAACTAAATAATGTCATGGGAAAAGACATCTTATTAATTTTGTTATACTGAAATTATTGCATTATTTTGTGCCAAACATATCAGATGATTTGTAACACATGGTGCCAAGACACTAGTTTCAAACTCTTGGTGCTTCCCCTCTCTCCAAAAATCCCTAAACTACAGACTGCTGAGAGCTGGGAGGATGTACCAGTCAAGCAACCACTCAGTTCTTATTCTGTTTCTTACATTCCCTCCCAAAACATCTGTTACTGATCACTGTCAGATGCAGGATACTGGGCTAAAATGAGTTTCGGTCTGGTGTGATGATTATGTCCTTATGTAATAGATAAATATTTCCATGACATGAAGTACATTCGCATAAGCAGTCTTGATTCCCACCACCTTCTTCTTATCGTGTTGGGGAGGAGCGGATCCAGGGAAAGCCATAGGATGGAAGAAGTCTCAAGAGATTTTTTAGTTAGGTCCAATTATTTCTAAACAATTCATGGATATTTCTCTAACTAGTTTGAAACAACCTTCAGTAATGGAGGCCCACAGTCTCTCTGGATTTCTTGCCCTAACAGCTGGAAATATTTTCCTCTGAGCTATATCTCCTTTCCTACAGTTTAAGACCAGACTTACTCTCCTATCCTCAGTAGACATGGAAAATGGCTTATTCCTGTCTTCTTTCCAACTGGTTGGGTTTGGGTTTTGGGTTTGTTCGTTTGTTTGTTTGTGGGGTTTTTTTATGTTTAAAGGTTCTCCCAATTCTTTCTTGTCATTTTCTCTGATCTAACATCCTCACGTGCATCAATCTTTTCTTAGAGTCGTGTTTTCCACCTCAGGCCATACTTATAGCTCTCTTCTTGATTTTCTCCTGTTCTTCCACTCTTCACTCAAAGTCTAAGGCCCCAAAATGATGACAGTACCATGGCTGAAGATTTATGTCATTTGAAAGTGTCATACCGTTCTTTGAGTATGATGCTTGAATTTTTTTAGTAGGTCTGATTGTGTCACTAATTTCCATGAGACTCTCCTGCAGCAAAATCAACCTGTGCTAATATCTTCAGAGGAGATATCCCAACTAAACAATGACAGTATCAAAGAAATATACTCTAAAAAATTAAAGAAATTATCAGACTTGATTCATTTTATTAACACCATCACCACAGGGCATGAGATTTCACTTTGCACTTCCATGTTTATTCCAACGGTGAGTTCTGTTTTGTGACTTACATCTACTCCAAGTAACAAACATCAACAGACTGGCAGCATTTTAATTAAAATTGATAAAACCTCTCTGAAAATTAGTCTGGGGGAAACACATCTTGCAGAATACAGAGCTGTCAAGTTTTGGCTGGAGGCTGAAACAGGGTTTTAAGGGACTGGAAAAAGCCTATACAGGGCCAGTGGGAGACTGGGAGCAGAATCACACTGGTACAATCAATTTAGCTGAATGAAAAAACGCTCAAGGAAAGAAAATATCTTTAATTATCAAAATGCCATCATGTGCAAACAAAAATTCATTAAAGACCTGGCCTCCCATGTTATATCTAGAAGGTACAAAACTCCTTAGCTCATGTCACATACACTAGTGATGGAAGATAGCTTGGCTTCCTGTCCCTTCTCTCTTCTGAATTATGGCCAGTGTGTATCCTAGAGCAGGAATAATTTGTTATAAAATATTAATGGGTAATTTATTTCTACCTATTCAGTGTCTTAATAAAAACTAGTGAGGTTTTAACCTAGTAAGGAAGAATGAGGTGGAGGCATGTACCTGATACTGTAAGTGTGAGTTGGGATAAGGCTGTAATGCAAGGGAGTTATGTGGGAATGTGTCATAGCTATGCATTAAGTTACTATACCCTGGACATTTCACCATAGCCTGGACTTTTTTCCAGCCCTGTGACTGTTGTGTTTCTTCTCACTCTCATCATTAGCTGCCCTGAAGATATTTCTCTGTCCTAAACATCACCTAAACTTGCTGTAACTTCTACCAGTGGGAAAGGACATCTGTGTTGTCTCTTGAATTTGGAAAACTAAAGGACAGGATGAAGCATATAGATCTATATGCAGTTCCACCTGCTGATGTTCGGCAAAGCTGGTCCTACAGTTGTGGTATCAGGAGACACGTAGGGACTAGAGAGGGAAGAAAGTGGAGAGCTTCTTTGCCATCCCTGCCATCAGTTGCCCTCCTGGCTTCACTCATGTCTTTGGCAGAAGCTCACAGTTGCTGTGCAGGAGTGTAAGGTAGGAAACGTGTGCAGAAGGCAGAAGATTGGCAGGCCAGAAGCATCAGCTGTGCTATAAAAATTATGCTAATGTGCTAAAATTGAGTTTATTTGGAAATAACTTCTTCACATTATAGAGAACTAGGTTTCTTGGACTATAGTTTTTTTTAATGTGTGTGCCTCTTTCTCCCACCCTGCTTCATCTTGACCTGGTTCTCCCAGCTTTCTTCTGCAGACACTTGGAGCCAAGTGGAGAAGATGGGCTTTGTGTTAACAGCAGCCACCAGTCGGCAAGAATAAAATACCTGCTCCATGAAAAGCCTGTCACCTCTGCTGTCAGCTTTACAGAAAATTTAAATCTCAGTAAAATGAAACACTAACATCTGTCTGTTATTACATATTGTGTCCTGTATTATTCCTTCTGTGCTGTAGTGAAGTTTACTGGGGAAAGAAAAAAAGAAAAAAAATCACACTTTCCCCCTTGCCAGAAGCAAGATGTACATCTGGAGAAGTTTTCCCAGTGAGCAAAAATGGGATATAAAACCACATTATGAGGAAATTGCATTTTCTCTCATGTTTCCCATTCTGCATGAGCAGATACTTGTGTGGATGTACAGGTTCTTTAGTCTGCATGTGCCTGTGTGTTTGACTGCCTGTGACTTCAGACCAGTGCTGGTTTTCTGCAGAATTTGATTGTAGACAAAGACTCTAAATAAATAAATAAATAGATAGATAGATAAATTGACATTCACCCAGAAAAACTACACCACCGCCAAGAGAAAATCCCCTTTTGTCGCTGCATATGCAGTAACTCTGCAGACAATAGCCTGTTCTTTGTTGCCATCCAAAGAGACATTATTTTATTCGACACCCATGGAGCTGCACAAATGAGAGTCAGCAGGCATCAAGCCGTCCTCTTGGAAAAAGAGTTGGCATTTCCCTCCCTGGCACATCTGGTGAGTTTGAATGGCATTCATTGGCATGGCTCTGCAAAATTAATTACATTCCAAAGCCTTGTCACAAACAATAAACCCTTGTGCCAAACGCTGATCTTTTGCTTTCTGCCAGATGTAATGCATCTGCTTCTCTTTATCAGGTTTAATCCTATTTGGCACTGGCAGTGCAGTAAACAATGCTGTGGAAGTTGGAAAAGTGGAAGAATGCAAGAAGGCACTGAACAGAAGTAGAAGCAGAGATGCCATGTGGTTAACACACTTGACCTGGAGCAGGGGGATAAAGTGATGTCATGGGACTCAGCCACGGTGAGAAAAGTCTTTCCTCCTGAAGCACTTTGCCAGATATCCTACTGAATGGTCTTGGTGTTGAGTGTCTTAGTTTCCATGCACAGTTTTCTCAATTACTTCACTGTATAATCTGGTGCAGAAAGGTACCTCACAATGCTGTCCCACAAACCCAAGGAGGGCTCAGTCCTGAGCCTTTTTCTCAGAAAGAAAGATGAGGTGCAGTTAAGCTCCTGGCACATTTTTCTTATTCTATGCTTATGTCAACCAGACACTAAAATACCCCTCAGAAGAGCTAACAGAGACTCAGGCTGTGCTCAGGCACTTGCCTCAAAGAACCACCAGACCCGAACACCTCCACTGCTGCTCAGTGTCCAGCCAGAATCAGGGTCTTACCTCCAACACAAACCTGAGGTATCTCATCTTGTTTCCATCCTGTAAAATGGCCAAGTGGGACTCAAAGATGGCAAACAAAAAGAACTCAAACCTCAAAGTAATAAAACAATTCAAGCTACAGGGTTTTTTTTCCTCCATATCAGAACTTAATTGGAACAATTATTCAAATTATTCGTTAAATCTAAGTCAAAACTGAATGGACTCAAAACCGAAATAAATCCCACTGCCATTATCACCAGGCAGTGGTCTTGAAAATGTCTGTGACTCTGCCATACCGAAGGTGCTGTTATTGCTGTTATTCTGCCACAGCCCGTCATATATGAGTGTTGCAACTTCCCTCCCAGCCAGACACATGTACCACATTATATAGAAATACCCATGTCCTACTCCTGTGTTCATAGAATAGTTTGGGTTGGAAGGGACCTTAAAGATTATCTAAAATATATTTTAGTCATCTTAAATATATTTTCAGTGGTGCACATAGTTGAAAGCCTGTGATCCCCTTTGGGCATTAAAATCCATCTCCTGCTGTCTTTACTTTTGCTCTGGTAAAACCAGGATTTGAGTTCAACAGCTCAGTTTCTCTTAAAATCCTTAAATTAAGCAAGTGTTGGTATGGTTGGCAGTACCGGGAACACAAGCATTCTCTGGACTGTGACAGAGAACAAGGAAAAAGTAGTCTGCAGGGGCTGCCTGGTGACATTTGTGGTCTGTAGTGGTGCCTTCATCATACAGACTTCATTTTTAAATGTATTTTTTAAAAGTAATTTCTAACTGGTTCAAGGTTAGCAGTTTCTGATTGGTGGGAATTGGAGTTAAACTAAAAAGAGTTTCAGTCACAGATGAGCTGGGACTGAAGTAAAATTATTGGTTCAATGGTCTTCCCTCTAGGTGTATTGAAATCAAACCTGTATGACTGAAAAAGAAAAATGGAGAATGAATGAGGGAACAGGAGACTGGATTTCAATTTGCTTGCCTGGTTTGTAATGTTTCCTCCCTTTCAGTTCAAGGACATTAAAAGTCTTGGCTGCCTGATTTATTTACAGATCTTTCCCTTCTGGGCCAAAACTTTCTGTAGAACTTCAGTATATGGACACCAGTTTGAACTCATAACCGTTATGCAAAACCATAATTTTATCTTTATTTAATCTTTAACAATCACAGGACATTTAGGCAGTTGATGATTTCTTGAAATTTTTTTCTGTTCTCATGTTTGAGTTTCAGGGATTGATCACACCCTGTGTATCTACAATAGTTGTTATTGGTGAGACAATCCAGATGCCATCCTGGGAACATTGCAGATTTTACCACATGACTCAGAGAAGAAACAGGGCTGAACAAAACATCTCTGGACATCTCCATCAGAATGTTTGTTGTGAAAAGGAAAATGCCAAGTTAAAGGATAACAGGAAAACCAAGATCCAAGAAGAAGCTGGCAAGAAGTTTCCAGAAGCTGCAAGAAACATGTTTTTTTATTCTGAGCATCTTAAGAAGGACATGAAAATGGTTTTGACTTTTCAAAGCTTAGTTTTGGAAGAAAGCTAAAAGTTTGTCAGTGATTATTGAAATTAATTTCTTTGCTCATTACACAATTCACTACCACCTGAATCTTTTATTTCCTTGCTGTTTACAGAGTTAGAGAGTTGGTGGTCTTCAAGCCCCAGTCTAAGATTCCAAAGATCTGATCTCTGCTATCATCACTGTAACAGAGGTTGTATTTCCATGTATTATAGGTTCCCTGTCTGAAATATTTAAATTATAGTAATGACATAAATTTCTATGATATCTTCAGGTGAAAAGTGCTATATGACAGTGACACTGTATGTAACAGCTTTGCTATAACACCTGTAGGCGTCGTGATCATGATGTATGGGCGTTACCCAACCCACTGATGTGTAAAGAACATGACCGTGGGGTTCTCAAGATTCTGCAATAACTAAACAAGGACAGAGAGTCTGGATTTCTGATAATTTCTTTATTACAAAACTACTACTAGTAAAACCATATATACATTAAAAAAAAAATAAATTGTGTGTATGTGTATATAGTACTATAAGTCACCACAAATTTACCACTGGGACAGCAAGCATATATATTACAAGGATAATGCAAATATATTAGAAGTTATTACATAATTCTAACTAGTAAAGCAAATATATACTTAGAATCATAGAATCTTTCAGGTTGGAACAGACTTTTAAGATCATCAAGTCCAACTGTTAACCCAGCACTGCTAATACCACCACTAAACCATGTCCTTAAGAACTTACAAACCTTCACCTGTGTGCATGCCTACAGATACATGATGTGAAGTGTAACTGGTACAACACGCACCAAACCACTCCCAGCAGTTGGGCTAATCAACAACAGAAAAGTCGTATTTCAGTAATGTCCTGCATCATGGAGTCTGGTGTTCCCATCAAGGGTCTGGTCTGTCAGGGAGATGTCATGCAGGGAAGCTCTTGCAGAGAAGTTCATTTTGGGTAAGTAAGAAATTACTTTATGTACCTTTTTGGTGTAGATACACATGCAGGACAACAGTTGCCAGAATAAGTGTTGCTTAATCATGTTTTCCTGGAAGGTCAGTTGGTTATTAGTTTCTTTGTCCTACCAACTACTTCTACATCAAGAAGTTTTAGGGTGGTTCATGTTCCCTCTCTCACTGACCTTCCACTCTTTATAATTATTCTGCATATTATCATAAGGAGGGGTATGATATTTGCATGCAATTGACATAATTAATTTGTACACATGCAGTAACTTGCAGTGCATCATCCTGGAACATCAGGTTTGAATCAGAACAACAGACACCTGGACATGAGTTCTGCTTACAATGAAAGAAAATGAAACAACTTCTCCATAACTGGAGGACTCATGGTCCCAGTTCCTGATACTTCCATTTTTTCAAACACAGTTTGTTTTTATTATACATTTTGAAATAATTACATTTGTACCCTACTGAACTGTGACATTTTACTTTTCATTAGGTCCTCTCTGACATTGTCCAGGGCCAGGTAATTAAGAAAATCCACACAAGATCATTGCAGATTACTAATAGATTCTCTAAATGGCTTTCTTCTGTCTGTCATTCCCCTCATAGAATCATAGAATCACAGGATGGTTTGGGTTGGAAGGGACCTTAAAGATCATCTAGTTCCAACCCCCCCTGCCATGGGCAGGGACACCTTCCACCAGACCAGGTTGCTCAAAGCCTCATCCAGCCTGGCCTTGGACACTTCTAGGGATGGGGCATCCACAACATCTCTGGGCAACCTGTTCCAGTGCCTCGCCACTGGCACTGTGTGGCTGTGTTTACTCCCTGATTGTCCTTATTTATCCACTTGCATGGCTAGAAGATTTTGTCCTGGATACCCTGTTGTACCTGTCAGGTTTGCAACTAAATGAAATAAATAGGTTTCTCTTCCTTCTTTTCCAATCTTGTTGCCTTCTTCCTTTATGCAAGATATCCTACTTCAGGAAAGTTCTGAAGCATTCTTATTTGTCTTCAATTTCTCCCCTTTCCTTAAATTTAATTTTTGATTCAAAATCCATTGAAGAACATGAAAAGACAACTAAATCTCACTGAATTCAGTAGCTATGCATACTCTGTAAATTGCAGATTGTGGTAACCTGTATAACTCAACTTACCCGTACTTGATTTCCCTGTTGTCACTTTCAGACCTCTATATTTCACTCAGCATTCTTCGCTATACAATTTTGTTGCAATAACTGAATACCTCTAGGAGTCACTTGGCACAGCACTTATGAGGTTTAAAGATGTTCTTCCACTGCAGGAAAGTTAATTGCACAGGGGCTGTGCTTTGCCAGCACCAATTAACACAGAAGCTGAAACTACACCTTAACATTCTGGTCATGTGCATATAGGTTGATTTGTTGATACTTTCTCAAGTACTTGCCCTCCTACATCCCTTGTTCCTTGCTGAAGCTCTTTAGAGGTTGTTATAACAGTTTGCAAACATCAGAGTTTTGTTTTACTGTTACAAAGTAAAAGTATAGCAAGTAGAAGGAGATTTTAGATTTTCTATGTGTTTATAATTGAAAAAGCTCCACCCAGTTCAATTGTACTTGAGCAACCAGAGAGCCCAACCTCAATTCCCCAACCTGCATAAACCTTCAGATGCCTGCCTTGTAGAAAACAAAACAAGATTTTGGCATTTGCATCAGTATAATTGAAAGAAGATACTAAGAAAACCAGACACTTATTTTAATATCCAATCATCAGTTTCTAAACAAGTGGCTAAAGGAAGTGGCATGAAGGAGAATTGAAGAGGGTTGACATCTCTTATGCTTGAGAGCCAAAGTGGAAGGGATGAGCTTTTAAATCTGAAACAAAGGAACGCTTGAAGCAAACATGGCAAAACCCAGCAATATTGCATCTGACTTAGGCAACCAGAAGAATCCATATCCTAGTCAGGCTCAGAGGAGAAATGGACAATGCAATAAGGTACCTTTGATGTTTTTCTATTTGATTGCCAGAAAATATGTTCTGCTTCCCCAGATAGAGCTGAAATCTGTTGGGCACTCAAGTACTCCTATAACAAAGTCTCTTTTAGGCAACACCTGTATCTTTGCCTTCAAAACTCCTTGGAGAAAGCCTCAACAACATTTGCCCTATACTAGAGAAAAGGAACTGTTGTATAAAGAAAGCTAGGGCTAGATTTGCAAGGAAGGCTTAAGTTTCATCACTGTAATACCTAATTTTAAACCACTCAAGTTGTTCCATCCATCTGCAGGAGCAGAAGTTCACCAAATTAGTCAAGTTCACTGTGTTATCAGGATAGGAGCCCAGGCAGCTACATAAGGGATTTGTACTCTCCTACACTCCGTACTGGTGTGTTAGACCTTATGCCATGATCCTTCTGCGTTTTCACTTTTTCTGGAAAATGCAAAACACGTCTGTGTTTTTTTTTTTTAAAAAAAAAGTCTATTTTATCTCTGAAAAATAAATATATTCTTATTATGCTTAATATTGTTATTTATGAAATTACTGCTACCTAAGAATCACAACAACTATAACCTTAGCACCAAGAACAAACATTAGTATTACCACAACACCGACCTTGTGGGAGTTCCACAGATTTTAACTTTTTCAATCTTTTCTTATTGTTTAGCTTACATTTTCCTAAACCAAATATTTATGAAATACCTGCTACCATCAGCTTCAATTGTACTTGCTTAATTCCTTAAGTGTTTAACTCTTTAGGTTCCTGATGTTATGTATCTAATTTTCTTCGTATTCATCATATAAAACCAGTATCAGCTAAGCTTCATCTCACCAGTAAACTATGAAGGTGCTATATCTTTCTGAGGAATAGGTTAATGATGTGTCCTGCTTCACAGAGCAAATTAAAGTGGCATAAAGAACTGGGAAATTTGACTGCAAAATCTCTGCTTAGTGCATGAGACCATTCCTTAGGAAAGGTGCATAAAGTGAATTAGTTCCTCAAAATAAGAACACAGCCTAAAATGGCTGGAGTTAAGAAGCAGTTAGGAAAATGCAGGATATTGAAGGGACAAGTCAGCACTCAAATCTTGGTAAAATTCAATGGAATCAAGTTGTTAAGTCTCACTTAAGCTTTTGTAAATATTCCCCAAAACTGCTATGGTAAGCAGCGGCATTTCAGGTAGCTTGGACCCACACGAAGGCAAATTCAGGATAATGCCAAGTGGGCATTATCCAGGGTTTCAGTGGCATAAACCTGGGGTAAAACATATTACCAGGTCTGCTGAGCTTATAACAGGATGCAGGTTTGATGTTTCCACTGAACAAGGCATAGTTTCTCCGTTCACACCTAAAAAGTGAAAGAAAAAATGAGGCTGCAGGAATAAAAGTATTCTGTGGACAGAGGAAACATGAGCTGTTGAGGACTCTTTGACGATTAACGATTTCTGGACAGACCCAAAACCCAAAATGACCAGACAGACCAGTGTCCAGTAAGTGACAGACCATATAATTACCAAATTACAGAGCATAAAACCCACTGACTGCTTCCAATTACAATGTGAAAGGGCAACTTCACAGTTGTGCCACTTAGTAGTGCTGGGGAAAGGCAAAGGAAAATGTGCTAAGGGCCTAATGAGGTGTGTGGGTGGAAGTTACTGCCATAGTTTACGACTGTTCAGGTTGTTAGTTCCTACAAAGTGTCACTATTCTGGAGAGAGAGAGGGAAAGGGAGGGAGACAGACATGGGAGGATTTGTGTGGGAAGGCATTTTCTCGCTGGGCTAACTGCAAGTAAAGATTTGCCTTCCCTTACTTCTTCCTGAACAGAACTGACAATATATTTTAAAAGAGCCATTTAAGATTCCCAGACAGTTTCAGTAATTGATTCAGCATTTTTACAATCCAGGAGACATACTTGTTTATTTTAGCAGGCTGGGGAATTGTTCCCTTGAAGCCCTTAAAAAGCACAACAGGATAAAAAAAAAAAAAAAGGGGGGCCTCGA
>NW_010258548.1:95347-99943 GCF_000690775.1 Eurypyga helias
GGAACAGTCAGTGCAGAGGTACTGCTATATAAAATGTCAGGTGAAACCCCAGCCTCAGTGACAAAATATCAGCTGTGACCTTTCCCAGAATGGTCAAATCCTGTCCATGCAGCACCTGACCCTAGTGAGCTCCCACCCTCAGCGGGTATCGATCTCCTGCAATAGGGTGGCACTGGGACCAGACCATCCTCCCCTTCATTGCAGACCACACCACCTCGTCAAACATAGCTGACATAGACAACTGAGATGGTGGGAAATTAACCACAGTGTCTGGCTCATTTGACAGACCTTAATTTAAAATGCAAATCAACTCCTGAGCAGATTCATTGCGTTTACCAAGAGATATTTACAGCTTATTCTGTAACCAATGGGGGTCTTGCCATTGCATTTTCACCGAACTTCCAAGAGTGAAGAGGTCAGCAGCAAAGAGACTGAGCACTCTGGGGAGAAATGGAAACAAATAGCTATTTGGTACTTGGTGATGACACCACAGTATCAGCTCCTTGAGACCCCATTCAGACTATTCAGCCCCACATGGTCCTTCCAGGCCTGACGTACTGGGGAAACTATAAATCCTGAATTACTAAGAAGTATCTGGCATTAAAGGGAATGGTAGCTGGAAAAAGGTACATAGAGTTACTGTTGTGGTTTTCTTACTTTTCCAGAAAAATAAGGCCTTGCAAAATGTTGGATGGGAGGAGGGTGTCTTGCTCTTTTTGATAAGCAGTGGTATTAGAGAATTTCTGCTTCTTGGAAAATAATCACATTTTGGTTTGTTTCTGATTTGGACTAACAATACTTTAATTTCTGCAAGAAGAGAAGTACCTTGCAAAGGATTTCAGTGACTTTTAAATACAATAGTAATTCAAAAACTCTCTCACAACCAGCTTACCATTTCTGTATCTGACCAACTCTTTGCCGTTATGATCCTTACAGCCAACGCTGATCCCAAGGGAGTTACTCAGCAGGTTTTCAAATGGAAATCAAGGTATGAGACCTTCCCTGCCCTTCCACCAGCAAGCAACATGATCCAGCAGAATTCTCAAATCACTGCTAACTGACAGATCAGAGCCCTGGACACAGAATTATGGTTCTCTGAAGAGGAGGTGAGCCTGCCCTTCATGTGCACTGTAGACAAGGGTTACAGCATTCACATCCCAGCACCCCTACCAGATTCAGACATGCTTCTGCCACTTTACACCACAATTTCTTAAACGCATGGTTAAACTCAGTGGTCAGAATCTAGCTCTCCTAGAGAAAACCAAAGAATCTACTGGGTCCAGGTGCCTCAGAGGCATTTCACCCAGAGGGGTTCCAGGGACCAGTGACTGTTTCAAAAAAACTTACCTAATTTTATCATGTGAGTATTAAATGTACAATAAAGTAAAAACTCCAGAATAAGAAAAAACGATTTCCCCCACCTGCAGTGAAAGATCTGTACTCTTATTTATTTTCTGAAGGGTGGAACAGCTCCAAAGCCTTCCCATGAGCTGGACGACAAATCGTCATCTAACACAGGGTTCAGGAGTCCACCAAAGATGTTCAACTTGCAACAGCCAAGGCCTTTTCTGTGCCTCTCCATCAATCAAGTATACTTTTACATTCCTTGAATACAAAAAGCAGTTATTTCCCTCGTTACTACATGAATTGCATATTCTTTTTCTTGTTCAGTGCCACAGCTTAATTCTTACACAAAGAAGAGGGTATTTGATCTAGAAAAATGATATTTTTCAGTCAAGAGTAAGCATATTAGTTCAAGTCTTTCCTGCTTATAATATTTCACAGTATGCTGTGGCACATCAGTTTGCACACTATGACTATCAGTATGCTACACTGTGACACTATGAACAACTTTGGGACTCCTGTTTAGCTACCAAGAAATCATGTCAAAACAAGCAAACAAAAAAAGCAACTGAAAAAGTAAATTTAAGTGATTTTTTTTTAACTTCTGTTCCATTTTCTTTCTCTAGGTTATCGTTGTCCTCAAGGAAAATTTTCTTCCATGGAGATAGTGTGAAATATTTTTTGTTCTTATTTTGTTGAAATAGCTATGCTTGACAAAACTATCAGAAAAAAAGTACTGAGTTTCTATTGGCATAAGAGACCCATCTCAGCAGAAAGGAGGGCTTGGTCTTCGGCTTGGACCCCAGCAAGGAAGGAACTATGCACCAAGGTAAGATAGAGCCCACCTGGGATCTCTGGAAACCAGCTTGGGGACATATAGAGAAGGGAAGGAATAAGGACTCACAAGACAGGTGCTAAGTATAATCCAGAGAAGCAAAGGAGCTAAGAGAAATGCTTTGCTCATGGAGTGCATCCTTCAGATATAGCTGAGCATGGGTTGTTTTTAGATGATGAAAACTAGACTGAGACTTCTGTTTATCTTGGCTTTGGTGGCAGAGGTTAGCTAGACACTTCTACTTGTCATGCCATACAAGAGTCTGGGAACAGTTTATTTCTTCTTCTGAGGAACGGGTGTTTTGGAATTAGGTTTATGGTAAGTCCCAGTTTCAACTGAAGCAATTATGTAAGGCTTTTTCTTTTTCTTTTTCTTTTTCTTTTTCTTTTTCTTTTTCTTTTTCTTTTTCTTTTTCTTTTTCTTTTTCTTTTTCTTTTTCTCTTTCTCTTTCTTTTTCTTTTTCTTTTTCTTTTTCTTTTTCTTTTTCTTTTCTTGTTCTTTTTCTTTTTCTTGTTTGAGCTCCTTAACATACAGGACATTGTGACTGTTCACTTTGCAGCTGGGGAAGTGGTGCTATGCCACATATTTGAAGAAAGGATGTTTGAATTGTTTGAATGTATTTTCTGATGAGAGAAGAGGGATTTTCAGTTGTCTGAAAGTCCTGAAGAAGCATATGCTCTGTTTTGCAAAGTTTTTGACATAAGCAAGAATTTTGAGAAAGCAAAACCCACTACAGCTGCAAAGGAATTATTTTGTTATGACACTTGAATCACACAGGGGTGCAGTGTAAATCGCTCTTCCCCCAGTCTTTTTTTCCTTTTTTAAATGCTGTAATCCCAGAAGAGGACTGGTGCAGGGGATGGAGGTGGCTTTGCTGTCATGAAAAATGTTTTGCTGAAAAAGGAAGAAACTCTTCATAAAGGAGTGTCTTCAAGAGAAATTCTTCAGATCCTTTGAACCACACCAAACCACTGCATTTTATTTTCCACAGTGAAAGAAAGCAGCTGCATGTACAAGTTTATGTGGAGAGACTTTTTCTTCCACAGGAAACTCTCCTGCTGGATGTTTGAAAGGACTTGGATATGGAAATACTCCACACTAGTACTTCACAGAGGAATACAAGTAACTCCTTCAGACCAAAAATCCAGCAGAAACGTGGCCAGCCATTTTTTCTGCTCTCTTTTACTGAAACTTATGAAATCTGACTTTTACCACACAGATATATATCACAATTTACACCTTCTATCATCTGTTTTCTTCAGCATATTAGTCTTTGAATATTCCTCACTACTGAAACACACATCCCAGCTCAAATGGCCTAATAAAATGGCATCCCACTGAAGTGGAAACCATGCCACAGTTATGCATATGGAGGGCAGGCTGTTCCTAGACCATGAGCCAGAACAAGAACTGGGACTTGAAATTTAAAATGAGTCCTGAGTGACAAAGAGGCAGAAATCTTGAGCTCTTTAAAGTTAACAAAAACATTGCCTGTTTAAGTCTGTTTATCTTCCTCTTGTAGATTAAAATTGTATGTGTGCCTTCGAGACAGGCTATTATCTTATCTGCTTTAAGCCACAGATAATAAAATTGTCTAAAAAGTACATGAACAAACTCCACTCTGGTATTAATTCTTCTTAACTCAGAGATTTATTTTGGCACATTCTTTCCAAAATAAAAGGTATATTCTTTGTGAGACATCCACACACTCTTGTTTCAATGCATGTTTCTTACTAATAGTCAATGTTTTTTACTCATAGTCAGATATTTTGACCCCAGTGTACCTGGGCAAGCTTTAATAGTCTTGCCATAGAATAGAATATTTTATTGAATAGATAAAATTAACTTTGACACTTCCTCCATATTTATATAGCTATGATCAAGTAAAAGATGCTCAAGAATTTTTTTTAGGGGGCTGCAATTTTAATTTCATACATGACATAAAAATTAGACCTTGAAAAGCATCACTGAGCTATTCAGACACCCTTTTATTACAAGTAAGAAAAGAAATGAACCAAAACAAACTACATGAAGTTTCCACAGGAAGTAAAGAACAGTCCAAAAGGCAGCAAGCCTGCCAGAAAAGACTCAAAACATTCAAAACAAAATAAAGTTAAAACAAAAGGTGAAAATTCATTTAAAGGCATGTGCACCAATTAGTTTCTAAGAAGTCTAGCATTCTCCTGGAGCATATCAACAACTTGATTAAAAAAAATGGCAAGCAAACCACTACACTGTAGGTGGTCTTAGACAAAATGTGTTTGAGTAGTGCTAATGTCAAAGAATATGTAAAACAAAACAAAGCCCAAACATTTATTTTTAAAAATATGCTTAAAATAAAGATATAGGGAAAAGAGAGGAGGATAATCTTAACAGTATTAGGCCTAGAAAAGGATGACAGCATTGAGTGCACCCTC
>NW_010258549.1:0-16641 GCF_000690775.1 Eurypyga helias
CTGCAGCCGGCCCGGTCCTCCCCCGCCCCGGCGTGGTCCCTCACCCCGCGCCGCCGCCGCTTCTCCGAGCTCCCGGCAGCAGCGCTTCTGCATAGCGACCTGACCCGTGACTGTTTTCACAAAAAAAAAACCCTTCCCATGCACAAGTTCATGGAAACGTGTCCCCTGCCACCTTCTGTGCCAGACGGGACAATGTTGAGCTGCCCCGAGGAACCGCAGGCGAAGTTGAGGCAAAGTGAGATTTGGCTTTGCTTTTTCCACAGGTGCCTAGATCCCATAGGCAGCCAGTGGAAATGGAACCCGTAGGTGACTTGTAAAAAACCTCACGACCTTTCTTTCACCAAAATCAAAGGGGCATTGGCCAGCATTGTTTCCTAAAGCTGGAAAATGGACTCAGAGTCCGGATCTGAACTTCAGGGCACAAGGAGGGTTAGGGGATGGGGAAGCCCTGCTCACCCAAGGTTAATAAAACAGCTGGATTTGGATATTCACCTCAGAAGGGCAGGAGATGGGATGGTGGAGGCAGAGATTTGGATCAAATCCATCTTTAGTCACTGCAGAAGCTTTCTCAGAGGAGGAGCCTCTGACTTGTGAAACTTGCAGACATCCGTTCAACTGAAAACAGCTGGTTGCTTTTGGTGATGTTGCTAGCCAGCACCTAATTACTTTCGTTTAAACAGAGCTTTGCTTCTTCCTGGCTCATCTGCTCTTCTTACTTTTTAATTGTAGAGAAATCAAAATAAAGCAGGCTTTGACTGTAACATTGTTTCACAGAACTACAACAGGGATAAAAGCCACCCCATATGCTTCGGGTCGTGCATATCCAAGATAAAAAGGCAACTACCCTGGTGGCTTGGCTCTCTAGTCCCTTAGCTATCAGCAGGGGCTGAGGAAAAACGTCCTCTCAGCCCTGAACAGTGGGTTGTAGACTCTGTCAGTCTCCACGGAGGAAGGAAGGAAGAGGGAGCTATATTTAACACTAAACCTGGATTGTGAGCAGTAGTGCGCAGCAGCAACTCCTCTCTTGAGTATCTCCACTGAAGTTGCTGAGGTTCTTGCACAAATACACAGCCATGCTGAAACTGTGCACTGAAAGTAAGGACCCAGCAGTGACTGTGGGTGCTTTGCTACTACTGTTCCAGCCCAGGCAGAGGGGACAGCCCTGGCATAGACAGGTTTCTGGCTGCTAAATGCATCACGTGTTACTCCTGACAGTGCTGTGAAAGTGTTTTGCTACGTAATATGGCAGACAACAAAGTCCAAATCTAGGTGATACTTGGAATTGAACTGCTGTAAGCAGAAGCAGACTACTGTCAGAATAGGATTTTTCAAAACAGAGTTTAGTCAGCAGTAACCTTCCCTGACTCCAAACAGGCAAGTGAGACATGCAGGTGGAGGGCAGCAAAGAAACATAAGGATGGGGATAACTGAGCTGGCTGCAAATAGGAGAGAAGTATTCGATGAATAAGCACGCTGCAAAGGAATCCTCAAGCCTTTGACTCACTGTCCTCCCCTTTTCTATAAATAGTTTTCCTTTCCAAGCAGAAGCAAGACTAAAACTCTTGTGGTGAGCTGCACCTGAGCAGCTACATCATGCTATACTGGGAAGGCGAGAGAAGAAAAACAGTGATTCCTCATGTGAAGCAGCAATCTGAAGTGTAGAAATTCAGTGCTCTGTTGGCACACAAACCTGCTGTCAAGTTGTGTAGGAGTCTCCTGTCTTGGCAAGGGGCCCATTACAAGGGTAAACCTCATGTTGGGGCTGATCCAGTGCCTGCTAAAGACAGGAGAAACATTTCCACCAGCATCTGAGAGCCTTGAATGAGGCTTTTCCTTTCCATCTAAGAGGTAAATGACCTCCTTCCTCCAAAATTCATTCTCCAATGGCAGTGGGAGGATGGATTCAAATAGACAGTGTTTTTCTGTTTTATATAAAGCATCACCTGACTCTGCTCAATGTGAAATTAGATCATGGAAAAAGTATCAGGAAATCTCCCAAATTCTCCCCATTGCTGCACATGTACAGCCGTACAAATAGGAGCAGAAGGAAGATAAGGAGATGGGTTCTCACTGATCAGACAACATGAAGGATGCAAAATTTGATATTTCCTCACAATAAGGGATGTCTCCAGAAGAAAAGTAGAAACCTTAGGTATAAAATACCAATTTTTGTATGAGTGTAAACAGCTAGAAAGGGATCAGAGACTCCATGTACAATGCTTCTTTATCTTCTTGCAAAGGCTTCCATCATCACCAGATCTGACTTCCTTTGTATTTTCTCTTGAGTACTGTTTTGGCACTATGTTCTGCCTAGTTTCAAATTAAGCTATGATCCTTTTGCCTTTTATTTTGGGACTCTATTCCACGATTAATCCTAGCCAGCTTTTTCAAACAAGAAGTTCACATGTCAGGAAAATGACATAATTGTTTTTCTTTACAGTTTTCACATGTTCATAATTTCAGTAGGAAAAGGTTGTGTTTTCAGTTATCCAAACCACATTTTTATAAATTATTTATGAAACATTTATAGCCTAAGTAATTATGAGAACCCCAAAAAGTGTTGAAATTCTTAAACTTGTTGCTTTTTTACTGAGCAGCACAACCTTCAAATCTTAATTTTATTTCAGTGGCAGAGGCAGCTATCTTATCTTCACATCTGCCTGTAAAGCACCAAGGTAGGTAACTCTAGGAAGCAGTAACTGAAGTTTCATGCCTGGAAAGCTTTTGGTGGTATTCAGCCTTAATTTTGAATTTTAACATCTTGTTCCACTTGTGTGCTTTCCACAATACAAAATAATCTCTTACTTTGGCACTTAAATGAATTGCACGCACAAACATGCACAGATAAATATGTCAATAATCTAGGCCATACTGAGCTGTAGTTTCTTAAAGAGATTAAAAAAATCCCCTTTCTTTAAACAACTTATTTTCTCCTTCATAAGAAAAAAATGTCTACTTGGAAAGAATACACCAGTCAGAGTTTTCTATTGAAATGACCCAAAATAATTATTATGTTATTAATTTTCAGAGGGTTCTTCTCAAACAGCTGCAATGTAACTTTTTTAATTTAGTGGATTTTCTTTAAGTAAGGTGATACAATTCACTGCTCCATTTCACAGCTTCACTGGGGCCATAAAAACACTGTCTCTGCCTCCAAGACTCTCTCAGAAATAGAATGGAAATACTTTACTTGCTTATTTTGAAGATAAATATATGTTTGTGTTTCAGGAACTGATGTCAGACAAGAGTTTCTGCCAAAACGCTCATCCCCTTTGTTAAAATGCCCTGAGCTGATGTGCTAGAAAAGTGTCCAGAAAGGAAAAAAATCATTCTGCCAGAGTTGCAATTCTCATCAGTATCTGAGTACAGTATATTCACATAACAGGAGACTTAATATTCACATTTAAGAGGACATTTCATGCCTCGCAGAGTGCATTTCAGGGAGTGCTTGCTCACTCTTGAAATACAGTTCTCTCTCTAGTGGATGCCGTCAGGCCGGTAGATTACACGTTACAAGTCATTTAGGGAACACATTGCCACAATATACCACTGGTCAAAAATAGATCAGTCTCTGATATGACTAATAAGACAATTCTTCATGTACATTAAGAGGGAAATAGAACAAGTGTTGATTCCCATGCCTCAGAAAATCAGTCCACGACAAATCAGTTAGGTCAGGAAAGAAAAATCTTTCCTTAATGAAAACCTATGGATTTATTTCAACCTGCACCTATACTGAGCATAGTTAGAAGTAAGGCTTCGAAACAAAAAACTGGTCTAAGCTAGGTTCATGCTGAAGAACACAAAAATGAGAGTCAAATGAATGGAACAATAGTATAATCATTTGTCCCAGTATAACCTCATGTCATATTTTCTCATGAAAATAACAGCAGATTAAATTGAATTTTTAGTCAGAAGGACTAATCTTACAGATTTAACCCAGACTTGAGATAACCATCTGATTATGACAAGGAGAATATTACTTAAAATTGAGGCCATGGGGAACTGTAAAGTGGGGAACTGTAAAGTGAGGAACTGGTTATGGGCATATAGGGAAGTTAGTAGTCTTTCAGTGATCATCTAGGGAACAGTATCATGTAAGGTTTGCATAAATGACGTCTAAAAGAAGTAGACAGAAGCATGCACATTGAAATTATGTGACCTTATCAAGTTAGCATAAGATTGGGACAGCATGTAGGAAAGCAAGAAACAAAAGTGGAGCAGAATTTAGTAAAGCAAAGTCACGTACTTGGGGATTAGTAAGAATTTCTTTGACACAGTAGGAACTGAGCCACAAATGACGAAGAAGGGAAAACACCCAAGTATATTATTTAATTATAAATGGACACATAATCACATGTGAAAATATCATGAAAAAGGACAACATAATTCTGGGATATGCCAGGCAAGTTATATCCCAGTCAAATCTGGGAAATACCATGACTATTTCATGGGACATTGGAGAGCTTCTTTCCAGTTACTGTCTATAACTCCAGTCACCACATTAAGAAAAAAAAAAAAAAGAAACAACCACAATCAAACCCAAAATTTAAACTGGAACCAATGGAGAGGAGAGCTACTAAGGTGAGTAGGGAAGTGGAGACACTACGTTACTAGAGGAGACTAATAGAGCTTGGCTTCTTTAGCTCAACAAAGCGAAGGCTGAGACACTAGATAATTGCTTTCTATATGGAGTCAGGAAGCAAGCGCTAGAGAAGAAAACACTAATTAAACTTAAAGTTGGCACAGGAACAAAAGGGCATAAACTGGCTACTGAAACAATTTTGCATGTATATCCAAAGAAGGATTCAAGTTGTTGGAAGAGCTGATCATAGAAAAGCTTTCTAAAAGACATTCCTGGCTCTTGCTCCAAGCTAGTTTAATGCTTGTTCAGACTGATAAAAGATTATGTGATGTTTGGTCTATGACAGTGTAAGCTGTCCACTTCAGTCCTATCTTATTAACTGGCAACAGCAAGAATACTAGAGCAGACTCAGCGAAGGAGGGCCTCACACCATCTTTAACATTCACAGATAGACACAAGAGTCAGATTCTAAATGCTCATTAAATTGCTCCATCCTGAACAGATGGCATCAGTTTACCTGTTGTGGACTTGCACGCTGGGACAGATTATGATGCTGTTGCGCTGGTATGGAGGATTCTCACCACCTTTTCTTTCCTTTGCAGATGTTTGTGAGGCTTTAAATGTGACAGTCTCTCCAGGACCGACAGTGCGATACTCTGAGGGAGAGAATGCCACCCTTTACTGTCACATTTCTCAAAAGAGAAAGATAGACAATTTGCTGGCTGTGCGGTGGGTCTTCGCTACATCACCTACCCAGGAGTACCTGATGATCAAAATGACAAAGTTTGGATCTGTCCAGTATTATGGAAATTATACTCATCATTTCCACAAGCAAAGACTTCATCTTCTTAAAGAGAAACATGGAACTATGTACAAATTTCTTATTCTAAGCCTCCAGCAAACAGATCAGGGACATTATATATGCAAAGTCCAGGAAATTGGCAAACACAGGAATAAGTGGACAGCATGGTCAAATGGCACAGCAGCTACTGAAATAAGAGGTGAGAGACTACTTGTTCCAATTCTATCATTTTTTTGTCTTATGACCCCTTTGTTTCTTTTCCTGTAAGTTCATCCATAAGACATTTGAAGTTGGGTTATTTTTAAGTGTTCTCTGTGGATATGAGAAGAAAACCTAATACTCAACTTATTCACTTACACATTACAAATTAAACATTATTCAGCCCATAATAAAATGCAAGGAAGTGAGAAGATTGGTAGATTTGTAGAAAATAGCGTATTTCTTTTGCTTTTTATCAGAATAGCAGTAATTAAAACTCCTTTACATTCAGCTACAGGTCTTTATACTTTTGCTAGTGGGAATAAACAAATGCCGTTATTATTTAAGAACAAAGAGACAGAAACAGAGAGAAATTAACTTATTTTCTGAAGAACATGCAGTGGGTCAGTCAGAAATAGAAGGATTATATTTTACATCTACGTTTTGCCTCTCTTGGTGTTTTCATTGTTTTTAGATCTAGTCTAACAGCAGTTGATAAGTAGCATTACTAGTATCGTTTCAGTAGTTTTGTTTATACCACTTGTAGCCAGAAAGCAGCTAGAAAAGCAGTGACCAGCCTGTTGATATTGAACTTCAGATAAAGAAATGACTAGTAACGAGTGAGGGTTTTGAACCAAGTTGAAAACTAGCCTGCTCTTTGGGATGGGTCAGCTCAAATCTAACATCACTGCATCCACACTTTCAGGCTTTTAGAGAACAGACTCCTTTGAGGGAGTGGTTGAGTTCAGCAGTTGTGCCATTAGCGCTAGCTGGCAAACTAGTCTGCTGTTTGTGGTTTTATAAACAGAAAAGTTGATTCCCCACAGAATCATAGAATCACTAGGTTGGAAAAGCCCTTAGAGATCATCCAGTCCAACCGTATCTGTCTGCCAGTAAACCATATCTTTCAGCACCTCATCCACCCGTCTCTTAAACACATCCAGGGATGGTGACTCCACCACCTCCCTGGGCAGCCTGTTCCAGTGCGTGATAACCCTTTCGGTGAAGAACTTCTTCCTTACATCCAATCTAAACCTCCCCTGGCGCAGCTTGAGTCCATTCCCCCTCGTCCAATCATCTGTCATTAGGGAGCAGAGACAAATACTCACTTCTGCACAACCTCCTTTCAGGGAGTTGTAGGCAGTGATCAGGTCTCCTCTCAGCCTCCTCTTCTCAAGGCTAAACAAGCCCAGTTCCCTCAGTCGCTCCTCATAAGACATATTCTCCAGACCCTTCACCAGTTTTGTGGCTATCAGAAGTACAAGAGCAAAGATGTGAAAACCACAATGTAACAAGAGATAAAGAGCAGCTTCACATTGACCAGCACTATTCAAATCTGCCTTGAGAAATCATGGCATTAACATAATGAAGTTAGCTGATTATTACTAGCAATGATGAAAGACAATAACAATCCAATGCTGAAGTTCTGTTTGGATTAGTAGCAAGCACCATGGATCAATTTGAAATAAGGGCAAGAAAATCCTAGCCTGAACTATTTGGTTTTATCGAGTATGCATAACTTCTCTGGAAAGCCTCCAAGACATTCATAGAGGATTTCCTCTGCTTCCTGGTTGCAGACAGTCAGAAATATAAATAATGACAGAGCAGGACCCAAGTCCAAACTGGAATGCCAACCCCTCACCTGTCTCCATCAGGTAAAAGCCCACCCTTCCAGCACTCAGACCCCAGCTGTGTGCATCAGCCATGCTTCTTTTGCACAGAAGATCAGGGAAGTGGAACTTAAAGGAAAATGTCACCAAAGTTCATTAGGTTCCTAATTACAAACCACCAGAGCAATCCGTACAATGGGTGGGTCAGAAATGTAATCCTGCAGCCAAATATCATCTGTAATCCATAACCTGGTATTCTAAAGAAACCAAAGCCTACATGATCACACTATCAACTAATCCATACCTTTTTGAATCCATGGGTTGATTTTAATGACATAACATTCTTAAGTATATTAAAGTTGTACAAGTAATGTGAAATTGGCTGGGTGGAGGGAGAGAAGATCCGAACAAATTTTGTCACTGAAGGAAAGCTGTAAGAACAAAAGAGGTAATTATTGGTTTTAAACTGCCATGTACCCAGTGACCTTCCACATCACAGTCAGTAACTGGGGGTCCTCGACATACCACAAGAGGAGGTGGCCAGTACTAAGGCTGTTGTGGAGAGGGGAGCCATTAAGGTATGGAACACAGAATTCATTAGCTTCACAGCTCAAAGAACAGTTTCTTGCTTGATTTTTGTGCTGTTTTCACTCATTTGTTTTTGAATGAGAAGGAGTAAAACCACTAGAGCCCAACAACTCCTGAACTCAGTCATCTTAATCTCTGGAGGGCATTAAATTTTGCAAGCACTGACCCCATGTTGGGTGGCTGGAGCCAAGACACAGTGGTTAGTCTTGTAACCACACAGGGATATGAAATGAAACTTTAGTGCATGCATGATTTAGCTCTGCAGACTTCAGGCATTAGCTTGCTTCATGCTCAGCAGTTGTTCTCCCCTGCTGTTCCTGTGCTTGGCTAGGAACTGGGTCTCCTCCTCCTCTCCCTATCTCTTCCTCCTTCACCCCTCTAGATCTGGCTGAAATGAGAAATACAGCCACCGTCAAGAAGGAACAGGCAAGCAGCAAGACTGATGACCCTAACTGCCTCAGCCTTCCACCTTTGGGAAGGGGCAAAGCTGATGATTGGTGTGGGGAAGGGAAGCCGAGGCTCTCTTCTCAAGCTACAAAGAACAAGTAGTTCAAATGCTGTGCTGGGGGAAAAGAGGAGGAGAGGCTGAGATTAACTACCAGGTGTTGTTACTTCTAACAACACCTCGGATGGATGGCCAGGGCCGAAGCTTGCAGGTCTACAAGCAGGGCTAGGAGGCTATCATACAATCCCAGTGTCTCCTAGAGGATGAAGCACAGATTTTTCCAGGGTTTTAGGGAAGCAAATCTGAGGATAACTTGAAACATGGGAACTAAACAGGGACAAGTCCGTTGTTAAGACACAGACAGCAGCAGTGAGGGAGGAAAGTACTGTTTCAGCTGGGGGCTTACACTACAATGACCCTTCCACTCAAATCCTCTGCACCAGATCAAGTAGCTATCTCCAAGAGTAGTACACTAAAAGAGTATTTATTCTAATTCTAAATCTAGATGAAAGATACTAAAAGACATCTGAAAAATGACATATCTTTAAATGCCATAGCAACTGTTTTACTGCTAAAACAAAAGACTGCCTTAGCTAGCACTCAGTTAATGCACCGTGAGTGTACAGGACTTGCTACACATGGGAGGGAAAGCAAGTCTTTTCAGAGTGGCAATAAAGTCTTCAATTTCCCCAGTGATAACACTTGGACTTTTCAAGAAAATTTTCTTCCAAACACATTTCACATTTTACGTTATGATCAATTACACTTTTTATTGCAAAGGGATTTACTTATATTACAGTTAGATCCACGATGCAACGAAAGGAGCAATACAAATCGCCCAAAGCATTTGGATACTTAAATTGTACTGCTTGTGCTTTATCAAATAAGGTAACAGTATTCCAACAAATCACAGTTTATGTCTTGTCTAAGATTTTGGGACAGTTAATGTGTCTGCAGTTATGCCCAAATTTAAAATAGCATCTTCATGCTAAAGCACCAGGCAAATTTCTTACAACTTTGCACATCAAGTGGATGCAGGAATAGGTCCCTTTTTTTGTTCACACAGGAAGAGGTCACTGTGTAAGACAGAAATTTCTAGAGACAATAGAAAAGAGTCATTCTGCTCTTCAAAGTCTGACTTGCTCTTGAAGCAGGAAAAGCATGGGGCAGTTCAGTACACAGGTTTTTTCATGCACCAAGCATAGCACTATTCAAAAGACCTTACCAGATTATGGATGGGTCTGTAGTATCTACTGCTGTTAATTTATATTCAGATTTTGCTACTTGCTAACAGGTTTGCAGGTGTGAATTTGTGTAGGCCACTAAGAAGTTGCAAATACATTTTCTTGCAACCTATAAATTTATGCAGATACACATACTGGAGTTATGAAAAAACAATTGAGTTACAGGCTACAGTTCCTTAATGTGTAACAATGGCAGTTAAAAGTTCAGATACATAACTGACTTCTGCCTTAGGGACAGAGTACATTTTTTCAGAAAAGGAGCCTCAGCTGATGTGGAAGAAGTTCTTACAATTCATGGTCTTGTGTGTCAACTGCAGCAACTTTGTAGTGTTTTTGGAAAGCCTAGCAGAAATTTGAACTGTTCCAGTTTTCTCCTTTAGGTGTAATGAATACAAGACATCAAATAGGATTTATAAAAAGGTTGCTGTTAAATTTGGGTAGTAAAACCAAGAGAAATACATGTCCTGATGTTGCTAAGAAGTGTCTCCTACTCCAGCCATGCAACATCTCTCTAAGATGAGGTGAACCTTTTCCACTTCCACCGTCTTCTTACCAAAAGCATCTGTTCTTTTCCTGGGCTTGTATGGTCAATGTTAGCCTAAAGTAAGTTATTGATCTTCATTATAGTACAGAATAAACCAGAAAACAGTTTATTTGAGGGTAAAAAAAAAAAAAAAAGACATCAGAAGGATGGTTCTCCCACTGTCTTCCTATCAGAAAACTCGAGTAGCGAGTAGTCTCAGAACAATATACAGCACCTCCAAACCATCGTTTGCAGTTGGGTAATCCCTCAAGCCCACTATGCAAGGTACTGTGCATCTCCTAGGAAAAGTAATACATGTTCCAAATGGTTTACAATCCAACGAAGAGACTACATCTAAGAGGACAAACAGAAAATCAGGCAGTACAACTATAATCCTACTGACATGGATGACACAAAGAAGTAGAGAGGATCACAACAATCTGTCTTGTTGGGAAAGTTATGTCTCAGAGTTTCCCATAGAACAGAGTCTGATTTCTATTAAATGTTAGTTGCTTGTGGCGTTTTCAAATCATAAAAATGTTGCAAGATACAGGAATGCAAGATTTTTTTTTCTCCCCAAAAAATGAACAAAAGTAAATTTTTTTTAGCCCAGGGAAGGTATTTTAAAATACTTGCCAAAAATCTACTTGCGTGATGCTTTCATGTAACAAATGTGTAGATTTGTTAAAATACTCAGGATGAGCTTCACATCACAACAGAAGAGAAGATTTCATTAGTCCTGAAAGCAGTTCCATACCCATTGAGTTAGCCCCACACTTCACACCCCTACAGGATGCCCTTTAATGAATTTCCTTTACAGTAAGATACTTCTTTAATGATTTGCCATGTGAACCTATCTTGGAGATTCAGACCTCATTGGCAATGTGGAGGACATCACCAGGCTCCTATTCCACTGCTAGCAGAAAAAAAATCATGGATTAACATAAGTGAGATCATCTAATCTGATGTCATCAAAAATGTCAGCATGTATCATCAATCTGGCTGAGGAAAGAGGGTTTTGAACAGTGATCCAGCAGTCAGAGCATTTGGATTCTAGTGCTAGGTTCTACAGCTGTGATGATATCAACATTCATCCCTTCGCCCAGGGCCCTGTAGTCTGCTCCTCCTTCTAAAACAGAGAGGACAATTCTGTTCAAAATCTGCAGCTATTTTCCCTCTTAATTGAGTTAGAGCATAGTGTGCTGGATGAGGCTAAACCACAACACACAGTCATACAGTCAGCCCGTTTTCCAGCTATAACGGTGAGTTGATACAACTTGTGGTCATGTGGTATTTCTTCTCAGGATAGAACTCCCACCCATAGGCAGGGGAATTACACTGAGAACTGGAGCTATTCTGCACTCCACAGTCAATGGCCATTGATACAGCAGTTTACACTAGTTAAGATGTTCAGCACAGTCTGTTCCTACATCTAAGTGAAGGGCATTGAGGGTAAGTAGATGCCTTCTGCTTTCCAGCTCAGATATGGTATTTCTGAAGAATTTGGACATGCTTTAGAAAGTCCACACATGCATGGGTGGTTTTTTTTCAGATAGGCAGGTATCATAGCCATGCATCTTTAAAAGGCATGACACAGAAACCATCTTTTGAGGGAATTAAGAATGAGTCATGAGCAGTTCTCTCACTTGGGGTCTCTCAATGTGTTATTTGGGTGCTGTTGTAGGAATTGCAAGGCAGCTCAACCTGCCAAGGGACATCCACAAGAGTTCTGGAAGGAAGGCAAGTTGGATAAAATCAGGGGTCTAGAGAGTCAGTCCTGAAGCTGGGGAAATGCTATCACTGCATTTAACTTTTAATTGAAGGCCCATACATTGCATCTTCTGAGAATGAGATGGCAACAGGGAGGTGATCTCAAGCCATAAGGCACTCCATGGTGGGTGCTGGAAGACTGTTTTGTAACACTGTTTTATAACTGAAGTGTTTCATTGAAAGGTCATTATCCTATGAGATAAAGCAAGATCTTGGTGCTCTGAAGTCTGAGGCAGAACTACATTTACTTCAAGAGTTTCCAGAGTTTTATACCAAATATCTTCATGTCATCTTTGGTTTGTTTTTCAGTGATTTCATCAAAATCTTCTGATGATCACACATTCAAGAAAAATCATGAAGCTTGGAAGTTTTTTGAAGGTAAATATGCATCTAACTGCTGCTGGTTCTACACAAGATGTAGTCTAATGCTACAAGACAATTAAAGTACACCAGTCAGGAACAATTCTGCTAGTTCCTGTGCAAACTCAAGCCTTGTCTAAGAAACCATCCTGCAGCGTACAAGAGGTGCTGGAGAAATGAGAATGGAAGGCTCCAGCTTCAGTTTCTCATATACTTGTTATGGTCAATAGGAAAATAAGCTGTGCCTGGCTAATCACACAATGCAATTATCCAGGAAGGTGCTGAACATGTCTGAAGAGGTGCCAAGCACTCTTCACTCCCACTAGCCTAGCTCACTGAATATGCTCTGCACTGCAAGAGCAGCTTAAAACTCCCTTAGGTTTCAAGGCAAGCAGTATTTTCTGTGTAGATAGTGGACAGCTGTTCCAGGAGACTGTGATCCAGAATTTGCATGCAGTTGGGATTCCCTCCTCCTCCTGCCCCAATCCAGAGCACCAGCAAATAGCCAGCACAGCATCTGCAGCTACTGCACTGCCTGCCAGGAAGCAGTGCTCGCTTGCAGGATGGCCTGGATTCTGTGGGGAGCCTTGCTCCTTAAACCACAATTTACAAACTATATTGTTGTACTGTGCAAGGCAGACAAAGCACAGAACTGCAGGTCAGGGATCTAGTTCCAGCAATGCTATTTTCTACAAGAACACTTGACCTCTGAGGCTTAGTTTCCTCTCTGTGAAGCAGAAAGAAGCCAATATACTTCCCTAAGGACGTTTAAAGACATTAATGGGTAGAGCATCCTTAAAGTACTCTATTTAGAGTTTTAGTAAAAGCAGAAATAAGTCATTAAATATTTCTTCTCCTTCTGAACAAAATACTACATCTGGATCTGCCATGTTACAACTCCTGTCAGCTCCACTGGGAATGTGTTATGGCACCTCAATGAAAGCCATAAAGGGAGACTGAGGCTGTAAATTGATAAATAAATAAAAATATACAAAAATTTCAAGCCAGTGCTGCTACCAGAAGAAGTAATCATAGGCTTTCATCCTTATTCTTCAGCTACTCAGCACTGCCTCCCCACTGACACTTTTCTTGATTAAAAAAAAAAAAATTAAAAATGAACACTTGTTTGAACCGTGAAATAACCCAACTGCTGGATCCCTTTCGTTTTTCAGTTGCCCCACCAAAAAAAAAAAAAAAAAAAGAAGACAAAACCCCAAACCAGCACTTTTGTCTCTCCTGAAAGCAAGTCCTCTTAGGTGTAGTTACAGCTATTTACATTTATGGAGACTTCAACCATACTTTAAACTAAACAGGATATTATATGAAACTTTCAAGAGTGTTAAATTACTTCTGAAATGTTACCCTAAATCTTTTGGGCCAGGGTCTATTTAGATCTTGTAGATGCAACTTTTTTTTGATGCTATAAGCATGCATTATACAGCTGCAACACTTACCATCATCTATGCTTGACTTTCAGATCTGTATGTGTATGCAGTGTTTGTGTGTTCGATAGGAATCATCAGCGTCCTCCTTTTCACACTTGTCATTCTCTGTCAGTCACTTCTGAACAAGAGGAGATCCACCGGTGAGTGAAATGTCATTCTTGCTAACTGCAAGGTCCTTACCAAAGAGGGAGCGGGGGGAGAAGGGGAATGCAGGAAAAGCGGGAAAGAAAAATATCTCCTTGCCTTGATTTTAATAAAAACAAAACAAAAAAAATCATTTGTAGAAAAAAAAAATGCTGCCAGCAAAACTAGAACAAAGGCATTTTGCTCGCTTTGAATAGCTATTTCACTTTATGTTTTCTTTGGACTTACAAAAATCTTTCAGCTTTGCATAAACATAAACTAAACATTGTTGAAATTTCTTGTTGAAGTTGGTTGAAACTAACTGTTCTATCATTAAATTGCATTCTGATTAGATCTAGCTAACATTTTGCATGAGTGACATTCCTGCAGATGTTCAGAGAGATTACAAAACAGTCTTACTCTGTTCTGTTTTATTCTCCCTTCCTGACTAGCTGTCAATATTCTTGGGAATATGGGGGTTATCAGCACACTCCCATTTGTAGTGTCCTTTGAAACTAAAGCATCATTTCACCATTCAGATCTGCCTTTTCATAATAATCTTGCAAGATCAAGGATTACTGTTTCATTCTTCTCTTCCTCAGAGAGGGTTTCTCAAAGAGCCCCCACCTGCATGAAAGCAGCCCTGTTGTAATCAAAAGTGCTCTTTGAGATCTGTGGCATAGCCAGTGCAGCCTCTACTTTCATTTTGGTTTTAGGGTGGCTTATTTGAACACCTCACACAAGCTGTGAGGATGAGATAGCAGCATGCTTAGCAGCCACCATCTTAGAGGAGAGTGTAAGGACCATATCTGAACAGAAGTTTCAAATAAAGTTTGGTTGCTGAGTTGTCCTGTTAATGACAGGAGAGAATCATGGCTTTGCTGCCTCTTCAGCACTACACACACCATGGAGGAGTGAGTGACTCAGATGCTCAAGGGAGAGGACATGTAAACCAAAAATAGATGTATACAGGAGTCCTTGACTGACCACAAACACATTTCAGTCTGTGGCTCTGTCTTCCCAGTAGCACACTCAGTAGAGTAACTGATTCTAACTGAGCCCAACAACTCTGCTTGCCAAGAGGAAGGAGAAAAATCAGTGTTATTCTTCCTACCCTGTTAAGTGCTGACAAAGGTTTTGTGCCAAGGGAGTACCCACACTTAAATATGTTGGTCATGCTGAGTCACCCTGAAGCCACAAGCACTAGACACACTGATGAATCCTGTTTTTTTCTTTAGCAGACATTGGGCTAGATTTTGCTTCTGTTTTTGGACATTTTTGCTGCTGTAAGCATGGAAGCAGCTTGGAGAAAATGTCTCTACATTGAACCAACACCAGTTAAATATAGAAATAATATAGAATGCAATATAGAATAAGTACATACGATAGAGAGAAAGTAATTTCTTCTAAGCTGCTAAATCCTTTCTTCACTACTCTGATATCTAAATAATTGCAGCCTTCACCAAATTTTTATTTAGATTTTCAACATTATCCAGTAAACACTGGCAGCATTAAACTTATGAATTCAATGGAAATAAAACAGAATAAAGCTTAACAGACAGGCACTTGGAATACAACAGATAAGATTTTCAGGCACACCTTTCAGCTAGGTCGACCTGATCAGACTCTTTTCCAGAGCCACATTAATTGGCTCAGCATTCAGTGAAGCATCAGGGAATTAAATTTCTGAAGCAGTGGTGGAAGAAGCATCAGTGACAGACAGTCTTCACGAGACTTGTATTGTTTTTTCTCCCCATGGCTGCTGGGCCATGGCAGCAAGTTTAGCTCTGAAGCTCTGCTCCAGTGAGCTGCAGTTCCCTGGGAGGTATTTTCTGCACTCAGCCATATGGGCATGGGGTACAGAGACCCCCCTCCTCCCTCAGCACTCTTCTACGCCCTCCAGAGACACCTTCTGGGGGTTAGGGTCTGACCACACAATACCCATCCTGTCAGCCCACAGCAGTGCTCTCTTATTTAGACTGCTAGAATAAGGCATCTCTCTTCAAAAAGTGTTATCTTAACCTTCTCTTCATCCTTGGCATTCTGTACCCCAGTCCTGGGCTGGACTAGGTATATCCTAGTATTTATGTGAAAAGAGACTGCAGTGAAATCATGAAGTCTGTCCTTCCTTGAGGAAGGGAGGAAAGACAGAAACAGCAAAGCAATCCTTCCTGTGCATCACCCCAAGCCTTTAGGCACAGCTGTCCTCCACCTTCAGTGAGGTGGTTGTGGCATCATCTTCCTCAAAAGTCCTTCAAGAGAAGCCTGGCTCTGCTCTTCCCCATGAGACCAGGTCAGGGGCCCAGGACAACCAAAACTGTCTCCTTATCTCACCTTTCCAGGCGGATTTCCATCAGGCCTTCTTCCTGTACCTCTCCAGTCAGCCCACGCCTGTCACAGGGACACCAACAGCTCCCTCCACACCAGCTTCCTCCCCTAGTTCCTCAGCCCTAACACCACAAGGAGGATACACGACACAATACAACACAACCCTGCGCCGCCTTACCCTACCACCACATACAGGGAGTGAAGGCAAACACCCAAGTAAGCACAGGGGGAAGAGGGAGGGAAATCTCAGATCAGCCCTCTACAAGAACAGCCAAGCCTGGAACAAACAGCAACTCATACCTGAACTAAGAGTTGGGATTTGCAGTAGATAAAGCTGGAGATGATCCCTCTGGAATGTCTGTCTGTGAAACCTGAGCAGATCCTGGCTCACCTCAGGCAGGGTTCTGACACGAGAAGGGTAAAGCTGAACCTCATTGTTTACCAAAGGTTTGATTGGGTTGGCACTGCAGCTGGGGCTGGCCCATAGCACAAGGCAGCTATGGGATGCTGTGGGATGCAGCTGGAAACCCTTCTCCGGTTTTGGTAGAAGCCTCTTCCCATTTGTTACAGCAGTGGTTGCTCTTCCCAATGCCTGGTTCAAAGGCTTGGAATATTTACTG
>NW_010258549.1:16666-18879 GCF_000690775.1 Eurypyga helias
AGAAGCTCAAAAGCATATCAGCAGTGTACATGAGCATCCCCTTACTCCTGAAGGATCAGGAGTACTGTCCTCCCGTACATCTGAAAAAGGACAGATAGATGGAAACACTGCCTTGGCTGGCTTAGGTAGGTGTGGCCCCTGTGCAGCCCCATTTCCTAGTGCCCTCAGATCCCCCTTCTTTAGGGCTAAAATGCACCCCCTAGAGGCTTTGCAGCTTCCTTAGAGTGGGAGAATTTAGGTGAGACCAAACATGAAAACTTTAATGTAGAGAGGGCATAATCATGAAAGTGCACTGTTGTCTGGTTTTCGTGGCCTTTTAAAGAATGAAGAACATGAAGGGAAGAGGGTGTTTATGTTGTATTCAACTTCACACCATGGCCCAGGGATGCACCTTCTTTTCCTTCTGAGGAGTAAGTTGGCAGTAGGTTGACCAGAAGAGCTAGAGCCTCTCCTCCTGCCTGCATGTCTCTGCACTCAGCACGTGGCACAGCTCGGGCAGAGCACAGAAGCCACTAAGCCACAAAAGAGCATCTTAATAACCCTGGCTCCTAAAAGGCTGCTGCAGGGGGAGCTGCCCTTGCTTAAGACTACTGATTCAAAGGAATACGAAGCATAAGGATTTATACAGCACACACACACACAGCTGTCAGAGACAGGATAGTGGCTGGACTGGACCTCTGATCTGATCCCAGGAGGCAATCCCTTTGTGCCTGAGGCCACAGTCTAGCTTACATTAGGAACAGCAGTGGCTCCTGTGGCTGAATGGTTTATTTCGGGCTTCTGGAAATAAATAGAGGCACCACAAGGGAAATAAAAGTCTTCAAAGTAAAATTACTGGCCTGTTGTGCTTTTCCTTAGCAAGCTGTATTTTGGCTGGGCTGACCACTGGAATGTGCATTGCCCAATACTTCCACAGTAGATTTTTGATGTTTGATACATTCCCCTCTCCCAAGCCTAGCTATGCCTTTGAGTCAGACTACATTTTGATAACATAATGTGTGGTGATGATGAGCAGCTCTCCCAGTGTAATAACCTGGCAGTTATTATAACTCCACAGTCTCAGCAACACAGGTCTGTCTGCAGTGCTCATTTGTAACTCATAAACTGTGTTGGTGTGAAGCCACATTTTCTTTCCTTTTTTTTTTTTCTTCTTTAACAGTGAAGCATTACCTGGTGAAATGCCCTCAGAACAGGTAGGAGATTATACTTCTTTCTGCTATAACCCAAGGCACCAGTCCTGTTTTTGTTTTGCTATGTATGCTGAAGAAGAGCAATGTTTTCCAAAATGCCTACAGGAAGAAAAAGAGTCCTGCAAGCCAACATCTGCTGTGTATGATAAGGGAGATTTACCTGGGCCATCATCTAGGTGTAGGTCCTGCAGGTGCTTCAGTGACAAGCCTCTCCCTGAGGCTTTGAATTGCTTTCTAGAGAAGCCTACTTTCATCCTGTGTCTGGCTTTTCAGGGTTTCCCAGAACTTCACTGGATGGTAATGACTTAAACTATCCATGTACATAGAACAAACCACAATGTTACCCAATGATTCTCACACCCAGGAAGAGGGAGCAGGGCTCAAAAGCAGAATTTCAAGGGCTACAGTCTATTCCCAGCTGAAGACTCCATGTGATGGAAAAAATTCTTCTGCTGAAATCATTAATCACTGTCCTAAATACCACTGACTGATCGTGTGGTGCTATAAAACTGATTCCCATTGTATGATTTTCCTAAGATATAAATTGTGCTGGAACTACAGAAAAAAAAAAAAAAAATTACAGAAGTATTTTACAGACAAAAAAGATTAAAGACGGATGCCTCATTAAAAAACCAGAACAGCTGTTTCCCAGTTTTCAGTGACATAAAACATGTGTTTCTACCCTTGCAGTTTAAATCCAATACCACGTGGTATCACAGATACTATTTCTCATAGTATCTTTTTAGATACTATGAGATTCAGTGCCAAGTATACGATATCCTAGAGCCTCAAACAGTATAATTTTTAGTGCATTGTCATGGGTTTATCGCTATATTCAATCTAACTGACACTCGGATGCAAGTGAAGTCACAACAAAGCAACAGGCTCTTCAGGGAAGGCCAGTACAAACTGAAACTTTCATGTTATTCATGGGAAAATCTTTGTTCTGTGACCCTGACCAGCCATTGCACCACACCAAAAATTTAGAGAGACAGCTCAGCAGTTTTCATTTTTCCCTGGATG
>NW_010258549.1:18892-54200 GCF_000690775.1 Eurypyga helias
CTTTCCCTTCTTTATTAGCTGCTAGGACACAGTTGAAATTACAAAAACAAAAAAAGAAGGGGGTGGGAGAGGATATCAAAGTAGGTTGGTAGAGTACAAAAGAAGAGAAAAATAAAACCCAACTGAAAAGATGGCTGAAAAAACAGAGCATGGCAGTCAGATAAAAAGACTTGTATTATAGAATCTGCCTCACTGGGAATAGATCATGTAGTAGTGATACTACTGCAAACACTAAAGATAGGGGGCTGAAAAGCAGGGGAAAGCAAGCCAACATGATTTCTTCACTGTAAGAAGGACTCTCCAGAAGTAAAAGAAATGCATGACTCTATATGGATAAAAATACTGTTTCATGTATTTCAGTGTGTCAAGATATGCTAGTGAAAACCCCAATCCCACAAATGCATGTCTAAAGTCTGTTGATTTCCTGCCTTCAGAATTAAATAGCTATGAAAGTGTTACCGGTATCATAACTTTCATTATGTTTCACACTTGGTACCATTTATTTTCCACTCTCTGCTCAAAACACAAATCATTAATGTCTTTGAACTCATTTCTCTTCACCTGAGCATTGCTTGTCTTGGAACTTAATTCAGCACATTTAGACCCAAAACCCAGTGTCTGAATATCCATTAGGCCAAACTGATGAACTGATTTTGCATGAGACTCCTGCCAGTCAAGATGACTACACAGTGCAAAATTCAGCCTTGATCAGAGAGGTTTAGCTCCAACTCCCTTAGTGATATTTCAAACTCAGCGCAGAATCCACTTTCAAAATTACATTAATAGTCTGGTGTCTAAGAAATGTCTGTACTCCCACTGCAGTAATACCTAAGCATCTTAAAATATTTCTTGTCTTGACATCATAATGGTGTTTTTACTTAATTGGAATCTGAAGCACAAAGAGCTAAGTGATTTGCCCTGAGTCTCACAAAATGGCCTTGGTAGAAAAGAAAATTAAATCCAGATTTCCTGAGCAGAACAAAGTAAATGTTTGGGTTCTGGTTTGCTGCTTGACCAATTACGAATTAAAGAAAAAAATTAGTTAACCAAACCACATTACTTTCCCACATTTTAAAAATAAATACCTAAATAAAAAGTAAAGTTATTTTGGGTTTTCCAAACCACTTAATTAAATTTTCTGGGTTTTCTTTTCTTTAAATATCCTCCTTCTTACCATCCTCTTTGTTATTAGATAATTTTGTCAGTTTTCAGATCCAGAAACCCTCAGGAAGTGTATCTTTGAAAATAGGAATATTTTTTTTTCCATCTTTTATATTTGTTTTGGCCTGAAATCCCCAGTCCTTCATTGACTGCTCTTCTGGAGACAAATAATTTGAGCTGAAAAAAGTGTTCACCTCAGAAAGCTGTCCATCTCAACACCTTGGTTCCACAGCGCCAATCTAACATTGTAGGAGCAAATTCTGCCAGACTGTGCCTGAAGCAAGTACTCAGTCTATCCCTGGAACTTCTTCACACAGCTCTCCTATTTGGAAAATATCAAAGCAGCTCCTGGTTCACTCAAGTGAATATTTTGTCATCCTTCTGCAGAGCTTTGACAAGAGGAAATAGCTGACTTAGATGACAACAGGAAAAGTCCCACATCCTTGACTGTAATAAGAATAGTAAAGCCGAAACTGTAGTAGTTTGCCAGCTCTTGGGACAGTCATGACCTCCAGGGAAATGCTGTCCTGATGCCATGATTGTTAGACACAACTTCCATGGCTTTTTTCCCCAAACTCCTGCATTTTTCTTGCCCTCTAAAAACTAATTAGATCCTTCAAGAAATGCACAATGTGACACTGTTGAAATAGAAGCCAGGAGGCTAGAGGAGGAGCTGGAGATAAAAAACTAACTTTTCTTTTAGACATAGAACAAGACAAGCTCACAAAGAGGCAGTGTTTCCGAGCCAAGGAGTCTTTTCTTAGCCTCCTTGTTTGGTTTGAAGAGCTCAGTTCTAAGACAGCAAGTACAGTTATTGTATCTCCCAGAATTACTTAACCCTGTATGGCCCCGACATTTAAAAGGAAAGCATAAACCACAAATACATTTCTCTGTAGCTTCATTTTTTCAGTGGCAAAACAAGAATAATAACTAATGCAATGAATTGACACTAAGCCTATTCATTTATTGTGCTTAAAGTAGCTATATCAGAATAATAATATCTTTAAGCTAGCCATCTGTCTTAGTGATCTTGTATTAAAACCAAAAACATATAAAAAATCATTCCTGTCCCCTTTTTGGTATTCTTTGTTCTTTACAGTTTGCTCTGTTTGGGCAATGGAGCCAGACAGGACAGTTTCATTTCCTGCTGGTTTTAAACCACTTAATATTTTGATATAGAAACAAACAGTTGTTGTGGCATAGGTTCACAACAGTATAGGCAGACTTTGAAATTATTTTAATGAAACCTTCAGTTTACAGAACTGATGTGATTTATTTATAAATCATGAAAATATTTTACCTTTTAAACACTTCAAAAAAAGTTTGGCAGCCAACCTATGTTTTGGACCGAGTACATGGAGCAGAACTTGGGAAAATCAGCAGAGCAGAGGCATTTGTAACCTATGCAGGTGTAAATCCAGAGTGATTTTACCAACAGTAGTGGCATTCATTTGGATTTACAGCTGCGTAAAATAATAGTGTCTGTTATTTTCTTATTCTTGTGTGGGAAGTAGCTGAGACATCTTAACTTTCTTTAAGAAAGTTGGCCCAGTTTGAATATTTTATTCTATTCATACAAAGACAGTGTTTCATTATGAAAAAGAACCGTGAGAGGAACAGCAACTTGGGACAAATGATTCAAAATCCAGTGAAATCAGTATCATCAGTGTTATGACTATGGAGACCCTGGTTAGATCCCATTGTGTGGTGTAACTCACAAGCATAGAACAGCAAGGTCTGCACAACCATACTGTGTTAATCTTTCCCAGGCTGAGCCCACGATCAGATGCATTAGAGCAACAGCTACTTACCAAGTCACCTCCACCACTGTAGTCATCATAACTAACTGCGACAAACTGTCCTCCCACCCCAGCTGTAAGTTAAGGTTTCTTGCATTACCAGTTAAGACAATTTCATTTCACCTTAGTTGCAAGCTAGGAGCACCTGCACAGTCAGTTACCACAGCTCAGCTGACACATGGTGACAATTGTGCAACCTGACTGTGTACCCAAGCCTCAGCTATTCAAAGCAGGATACACTACCTCAGACTTTGGGAGATACTAAGGGTAAAAACCCCAGACTTAGAGAATGTTGAACTGTAATAGCACAAACATAGAAGCTTTCTTGGACAGGAGTCTGTTTACAATATATACTCTTCCCTCATACCTACTCATGCTTTTTCAGCATGGATGTACTGGAGAATGCCCAAGTTCAGAGACTGGGGCACAGTTTCTCCAATTTATGTGCACTGAGCAGACCACCCTCTTTTTAAGCTGGCTTTTTCAAATACGAGTTTGTGAGCTGTCTGAAGACATGCTGCAGGTCCTCCCGGCCTGTTGGCCCCTCGGCCTGTCTTAGCCCAGAAACCGTACTGAAGATTTTGCTTTGCCATATGCTTCCCGTGTGACCTTATGCAAGTCACCTAACCCATCTGTGCCACTGGTGTTTGGGGACAGAAGGATACAAGCTCATCCTGGGTGCAGCAGTGGGGTCATATATATTTTTAAGGAATAGGTGCTATGAAAAGAGTCTTGTTTAAACCTGACCCTTAGCATTTTCTGTGCCAGGACTGATCAGACTCTTGAATTTCTCAGCCAGGTTGTATGGTTGAAAAAGACCCAGGGCATTTCCAAACTGTAGAAGGTCTTTCAGTATACGGCTAGGTCAAAATCAAAGTTTTTGAGCAGGGACTCTCTCAAGTGGAAGGTGACGTGTTTGCAGGAACTCACTTGAACAAAATACCTTTCCCTTCATTGCACTGATATTTCCTCACATGCGGGTCTCTGCTTTGCAGCTCAGGGGAGACAGTTACCAGTGTGACAAGCATGTCCCCTCTACAGCCCAAGAAGGTAAAGAAAAAGAAGGAGAAAGAGAAAGTGGAGCAGCCACCAGCCATCCCAGCAAAAGGTATGAAAACAGAGGTGCAGGGGTATGTCAAATCCTGAGCACAGCCGTGGAGGGACAGCAGAGTGCGTGATGCCAGGGCTCCTGCACTTTGCCACTGACTGTGCTTGTGGGGTGACCTGCGCTCGCTTCCATCAGTGGGGGAAGAAATGATATTTGCCTGCTGCTGGGACCAGGGCTCTCAACTCCCTTGCAGCTGTAACTATTGAAAAACTAGTCATAGAGTCCAGGCAAGGGGTCTTAGGTCCCAGTAATCAGAGGAGAGAGTGCAACCTCTGTAGCAATATTCACCTGGCTCAAAGAGAAAATTAGGTAAGATAAAATTTCATGTTGGGGATAGACTGAGGGAAGCCAGCACATTTCACTCTCAAAATTGCAGGTGCACTTGAGAAATCAAGCAAGATGAACAGATAAAAATCAACCTCTTAGGGAACCTCACTTTCAAAGAGGATTTGCTATTGACCCTGAAGGGGCCAACCTCTCATACATACTTTCTGAGCACTACTGCCAATGCTGAGCCACTGGGAGAGAGGAGGGAAAGGATGTGAAGGTTTACTGTGGGTTAGATCACAAGTGGTCTGTTCTCAAGAGATATATATGCTCTGGCTTCTGCACACAAACAGCATGTTTTGCATATCATGTTCTTTAATCTTAGGATTTTTTTCTAGTTCACATGCCCTGTGCTTCATTGTAAAATATCTTACCTGAAATAGAGTTAAACGCTGGTATAAGTATTTGCTCCTAATCTGACATTTATAAATTGCTAATGCATATACTGAAAATGACAGTGAATGATGATATCATGAAATGATCCCTTAATATTTATTTTCATAGCTCCAATAGCCAATAATTTTCCTAAGCCCAAGCTCTTGAAACCTCAAAGAAAATTGATCCTGGTAAGTAAATTTCTATGACACTACTTCCTTCATATTCTTCACTTTCCATACAATTGCTGTAATGTTGCTAGAACTCTAGGTTCAGAAACTATAAATTGGCTTAAAAATTGTACAAGTCTTTTTTTTTTTTTTTAAAGTAATACTTTTTCAAGTGATGAATTGTCTCGGCTCATTTTATTTTGAGCATTAAATTACACTGGATTATGTTTTCCAGCTTTCTAGCAGTCACTGTGCCTAAAAATTTAGCCTGTTCTTAAATGAAACCTGCTATTGATTCTCACATGCTTCTGGTAGCTGCTGCTTTGGACAAAACACTGGTTACTGACAGAATCACAATCATAGTGGTCACACCACTCTTGAGACTTTCCAAGTCAGAAATGAGGGGTCTGATTCTGCCCTACAGGGGTGTAAATCAGGATTAACTGAAGTTGCAGGAATAAGATGTTTGTATATAGCTCATATTAAGGAAAAAACAACCCAAGTAATATGACGGTTTCTGTTGGACAGGAGTTTCTGTTTGAAAAAAACCCTTCAGGATATATGCCAGATAAACCAGATAGATGGAGAGATGTTTCTCTGGTTTAATAACAAAGCAGTATCAGGACAAGACATCCAGGGGTAATGGAGATAGAATTTTATACCAGCTATCTTCAGCTGCATATAAAAAGAGGGTGGTCTGCTAGGCTCCTTGTATAGTCAATAGAGAGAGAGATCAGCTAGCCTATGAGCCTGATACTCGTACTAATTCAGACTAGATGCTATGAATTGTCTTTTGGGGATTCTTTCTCCTTTCTGTGGCAATAGAGAGAGCCCAGAGTGACTAACCCCCTAACTTAGCTGAAGGTGGGTGCCTAAAGTTAGGTCACGTGAATAACCCCAACAACTCTGTGATGGCTTCGCGTTCAGATGAAAGTTAGAATTGGGAACCTTCCCACCAATTGTCAGTAATTACTTCTGCCCTTTTAAGCACAGTCAGGCTACAACCCAGAATACCTGGGCATAATGCTAGGTAACTTCAGAACATCTCAGCTAAAATTTTAGGTGATACTGTTGCTTGGGTATGGAGCTCAACCTCTCCTCTGCTGGTCCTGCAGATGCCTTGGCCAGGCTCTGCTCATATACGTCAGGTTTCAGTAGAAGATGAGGTAGAGATTTAAAAGTCGGAAAAAAAGCTTAGATCCATGTAGGTAATTGTGTTGGGCGAAAGCTATGCTAAAAGGACAAAGGCACAGGTGAGAGCACTCAGCACTGGGGATGACAGCCACACTTTGCTGTGCACACACTGCATTAATCACTGCGCCCAGGCATGTGGCTCTGTCCAAGTCAGTCAGTCTTCAGCCCTCCTAGGAAAAGCTCTCTCATCAGTTAAAGCACTCAGACTCTTCCTGCAGGTCGATAAAGCACATCAACACATGCTGAACTTGAGGAAAATATGTTTCCAGATGCTTTTTCTTTCTGGAATAAATCCAAGGATATGGGCCACAAATAACTCTTCGCTATTCCCTTTCTGCTACACAACCCGAGTCAAGGTTCAAACTCTTTGGAGGTGAGCAGGGAAAAAGCCTTCTGAAATAGTGAAATCAGATTTGTTTTCCCTAACGTCAGTGATGACCTGCACACTGTGTGCAGCCAGCAGACTCAGTTTTGATGCCTTGCTGTTGGACTCAAACCTGGTTCTGCTCTTTTCCCTTTTATATTTCACCTCAGAGCGCACCTGGAGAGACACTGGTGCGCCTGTAGAAAACACAGCCTGCAGTTTTCAGCCTGCAGAAAACACACGGTCTATGGATACGAGTTAATTTTAAGTCATAAAGTAGCGCAACAAATATCATCCAAAATATTTGCAAGACCAAAACACATTCAGAAGCTGAGCAGGACATTCCCCAAACCCTATGTTTTAGTATTGTCAGAAAGAAAGAAAGAAAAAAAAAATCTTTTATTTTATGCTTTTAAATGATTTTTCAGTGAAGAACTTGAAGTAAATGAAATTTCAACAAAGATACAAAACAGTAATAATTACAGTGAAAAAGGCATATCAAATTAATCTAAATGAAATATTTTATTGATTTTCAGCATACTTACCTCCCTATTTTTTTAATTCTCAAAAATTTCTCACGTATTAAATTTTCAGTCTGCTTTGGGGCAAAAAAATACTGTCATCATCCTGCCAAATCTCTGCAGAATAGAAGAATTCTTTCTTCCCAACTGTAATTATTGCACAGCTGGTGTCTGCACTAGGTCTTTTTTCATTGATGGCACAGAGTTACTACGTAATTGTCACTGCAAAGACAGACTCAAATTGCTGAGTTTCTGGACTTCTTCTGCAGCTTCCCTGTGCAACCCAAGGAAGGAACCACACTGAGGCACCAGGAGAATATTCTAGAAAACCTAAGCAAACAAGCTAGAGTATAAGGGAACATTACAAAATAATTCCAGTTTTGGGAAATTTTTTGTAATAACCTAAATACCAGCAAAATTATTTCCAGAGGACATGTGCTTCTGGTTTCTTGAAAGATGTTTATAATAAGCTAGAGAATTTCTTTTGTTGTTAACGTGCTAGAGTGGGTTGCATTATAATTTTACAAGAATACAATAACCTTGATAAAATATGGACATAATCTCAATGATAATTAAAAAAAAAAAAGAAGAGAGAAAGCCTAATATCATGCTCAATTGCACAGCCTTGAGTAAAGCCTTTTTAAAACTCTGCTTAAGTCATATTGCTTTTGCTTTAGCCAGAATAACAATTCTATGCTCCCATTGTTGCAAAAATATTCCCCATCAGTGTCATTCTCTATTAGCATCAATGAGAAATGTGTACAGATCAAAGGAAATAGAGATGCTGAAATGCAAACAGGGATGGTTTTTATAGCATGCAAGAAGCACAGAGAGTCATTAGGAAGAAGAAAATTCTAGGGGCCCACAAATTCTGCTCTCTAAGGGCTGTTCTGCTATAGCCTTAAGTACTTAGCCCTTTGAGTTGCTAGAGATAAATCTTACACTTCCTCAACCAAATTTTCTGGTAAGCCTTTCATTGTGTCCTAGAGATTAGTTGTCATAGCCCAAGAGTGTCAGTTACAGAACATCCTCTAAATGGAAAGCTTTCAGTGTCTTTTCATGAAAGTGTGTACCATCAAGCTTAGGAGCTCCTGTGTGATGCACTGGGACCAATGGAAAGGACGTGAGACTTCAGGTTAGACCAAATCTTGCAATCTTCGCTTATGCAAAATTACTGTTGACTTCATCATCTTAACACTAAATTTTAAGGGGAGGAATACCTGAACAGATAAGACATGCTATAGGGAATATTCCTATATTAAAAAATAGGACTGACAAAGGTTAATCCTTTTCTCTCTGAAGCTACAATGAGCTTTCTCACTATTAACTTTGCAAAATCTTGCCTGATCCCACTGCTAGCATGTGCTGCTGTCCCTGTCCTAATGGCTCAGACAAGGGAGTTGCAGCCTGTCCACCATATGTACTGAATACATACAGAAGCAACAATCTGTCTCTGCAGCCAAAGCCCATCCAGTTGGCCGGGAGAGTCCTGTCTCAACATTTTCTGAGTGAGTGTGCTCGGGCGGTGACACAGGATGCTCCTGAGCTGTGCCATCTGGACAATATCTGCATTCTTCCTGTGGAGCTTATACAGAGTGTGAATACAAAACAGGATATATCTCAAATGTGAAAGGGAAAAGGCCAAAGACCTGAGTCTGGCATTTGCAAGAGAAAGGGAGAGAAAATGATAGTTCCAGCATGTGCTTGCTAAGAAAGAGCTACTTCAGGGCACTGGGGCAGGGCTGCTTGCCTTGTGCTGTGAAGTAACCTGCAGAGAAGTGCAATTCCTCAAGACTGAATAAAACAAACTTCACCACCACCTATTGACTCTGTACCTTTTCTATTTGCATTTCCTACAACATTCCCCTGGCACCACAGTGTGTACTCAACAGCATAATGTGGCCAGTCCAGAGGTGGCAATTTGCTATGTACTGGCAATCAGGTCAGCAAACCTATGCGTAACTGGAAAGGTTTTATCCTTGCTGACCTAATCCATTCACCCATGAGCACAGGGAATGCCAGTGAGGTTGGGGTTTCATTTTCAAGTGCTGCAGCAGGAAATCTGAGTTACTAAAAATATTATGAAGATCTGATTGGAGCTTGGGACATATGCTTATTAAATCCTGAAAACTCAGGGGTAAGAATTCAATTTGTGCTATAAACATAGCTTTTTTGCCCTGGTCCTGTGTTAAAGTCATTCTGCAACATATCCCAAACAAAAACACCATTGCATGCAATCATATAGACACTGAATTCCAAGGCAAACGTTTGCAGCAACAGTCACTAAAATATTTACGATTGAAGTGAACTGGGAAGCAAGCCCTTTTCTGCTTATTTTTCATAGTAAAATAAAATCTTTTTTTTTCTTTTTTTTAAATTAGAATTCACATCCGTTTTGTCATCTTCATGATTGCTGGTGTGGTCATGGAACAGGGAGATTGCAGCAATCCATAAATGCGAGTTGGCATCAATTGTTTTTCTAGACAAGTTAAATTTATGAGATTATTATTTGCTTGTTTTCTTCATACCTAATTATAAATTTGGATAAAAATGGTCTTAGTTAAAACTTGAAGAACTTTCAGTCTGACAGTGCTCACAGTAAACACCCTTGAGGCTGCCAAGAGACAAATCAGCAAAGCCTATGGAGACCAAAGTTGACATTCCTGGTAATTATGACATAGAAATTGAGTAATTTTCATTAAAACGCCAACCCTTCTAGGTAATTTCGAACACATTTACATACTGGGCAAACCCAATAAAAACAAAACTACATATACATATACTTTAGTTTCTTTTAAATAGTCACATGATAGACTTTGCAGATTGTTGATAAAAATGTTCCTATAAGTGAAGTCTTTCAAATAGTTGTCCATAGGAAGCTCTGTGACTGGAATAAACTAAAATTGAACTGGAAGAAATCTGGAAAAATAATCATTTTGCATTTGCCAGAAGTTATGCTGGAAAATTATGACTATTCTTAATCCATATTTCTGCAAAGTGTGTGATCCCAAGATGAGAAAGCAGACATACAAGGTACCTAGAAATATCACTTTGGAACAGAATTCTATTTGAAGAAATCATTTCAATATTATTTTAGTACAATGATGTAATTTCTCAGTAAAGGATGTTGTAGCCATAGAAATCCCAATGACCTCCTAAGTGAAGAGCAAGGATGGAAAAAGAGAGGCAAATGACTATTTATTGTCTCTTCCTCTTCTGCCCTAGTATCGGTCCCAGCTATAACATCAGTTATTAAAGTCACGCTATTGTTCCAAAAAGGGGGTGGTGGCAGGATTCCAGGTTTACACTGCCAAAACACTATCCAATCCAAATGAGAGATGAAATTCTAGAATTAGTTTTCTTTTCCTGCCCATTCAAAAAAAAAAAAAAAAAGCTGGTTTTGGACAAACAAACCAGCAAAATTAAATTAAACATGTGGTTGATAAATGAAGTACAGAAGAGGGTATGGAATAAAATCTGGCTACCATTGGTACTTTTAAGTAGTGTTGGCTTCCATGCACTGTTATTACACATCCTTTGCTGAAAACTGTATACCCTTCACAATTTTGAACCTCCTGTGTGTTTCCTCATATTTTCAATCAAATTATTACATACTAGAAATATGCATAAGGGAAATTATTCTACACATTTTATGGTGTGCTGTTGCTTGTAGCAGTAATTGAAGTACCTTTTCCACTTATGAAAGTACTAATTTTATTTGGTTTTATTGCTTTTCTAGATGCAATTATTTATTTAGTGTGTTTTGGTTTTATTAAATTATGTTTACTATAGGAACATCATAAAAATGTATGAAAGCAACACATCAGCCACTACTGCCCAATGACCTGTTTTGGGGAATCTAGTGTTATTTTTCATATCCAAACATAATAGAATAAAGTAAGAATAAAGAGATAATCTACACTGGAAAACAATGCAATTTTGAGATAATATAATAAAACACCTGGACAATATGATTTCATAAATCTTAGTTCTAAAATTTACATGAGCTGGGCGTTGGGTTGGCTATTTTAGGACATGCGGCATTTTCTAAATGGAAACATAACACGAAATACAATTAAACAGCAAAGGGGAAAGCATATACAGATTTAGCTTGCCCTGAGCAACTGCTTCCTACAGAACAACGAAAATATTTCTACTTCAAAAGATGCACTGGGTCAGTCTTAGGACATGTAGAGTTTTACTCAGGCAGTGACCAAAAGCTTGTTTGTAAAGTTTTATCAGATTCATTTTCAGGAGGCTTTGCACATGGGTTGTATCATTCTGCATCTAGGGTCTGAGGTGACACCCACTAAAGTTGGTAGGTGTTATTGTGATCTCCAGCCTCAACTTAGCTCCTGTATTTAACCTCCCTACTACCTACTGAATAGATGGGCACATACAGTTTTGAAATCTCAAAAGGGATCTTTAACATATCAAAAAAGGCAAAACCAACATAAATGCCTAGAAACTGCAGCTAATACTCTCACAGGCTAGAAAGAAGAGAGGTATATAAGAATTTATTAAGTATCAGAGCAGTTGATCAAGAGTGTTTTCTAACTCTTTAAGCCAAAGTCAGGATAGGACAGATGTCTTTCTAAGCATTGTGGTTCAGTTCAGTCCCAATACATGAACAAAGAAAAGAAATATGTGATTTTAGTTCTGCTACACACAAGATCAGGCTGGGATCCACTGGAGGTCCTTTTACATCATTACAGCTGGGAGTTCAACAAAAGCAGGACATCTGTGTAGTCAATAGTGGAGCATTGGATAGTGAATGAGGAACAGAAGCTGAGATCAAATAGGACTAACCATGCAAGAAAGGGAGTTAGGGAGGACCATACGAGTAACCAAATGCAAAGATCGCAGTCCTGCAATTAGCCCTGCAAATGGCCTTTACTCACATGTACAGATCAACTGACTTAAACGATGTTACTTGCGACAGCAGCTGCACCAAATATGTCAGGATCAGATCTGTAGAGAAGAAATAAGATCAGATTAATGCTGGAAAAGTGTAAACCAATCCACCCAAAGGGAAACAATCTGAAATCCAGAGTGCAAGCAACTGTCAAGAAAAATGAGAGGATTCCAGAGCAGTGCAAAAGACAGGAAGCAGGGGAGCAAAGGGACTGATTTCAGAGGACGTTAGATGTTTATTGTTTTAGCCAGAAGACAACATAATAATTATTCAAGCACATTTCAAGGAAACAGGAGTGATTTATGTTAAATCAGAAAGAAATAAATAGCAGTAAATAAAACAGAAAGGAAATTCTTGGCATTTTAAAATATTGTCAGTTTCTTCATTGTAACATTTAAGTACTGCATGGATTTTTGTTTAAACTGACCTTTTTAAGTTTTCACTTGAGGACACCCATTATATTCAGGTAGAACACAGTACCCAAGGAGAAAAAGAACAAATTCTCCAGTTCTTCACTTACACAGGGTCTTAGCATTTCATCCTTCTTCAGGGAGCAGAGACTTTAATCTTCTACAGATTAATTGAAATCCATTTCAAGTACTAGGGCTCCATGTACAATTCAACAGAAACTTCTCTGTTCATTGCTATATTTTCTGAGGTGAATTTGATATGAACAACCCACTCACGACTGATGAGCCAACATACACAAAGGAACACACAACAAGACTTTCCTCCTCTTAAGCCACCACACTGAGTCGGGATGAAGTCCCCAGTAGCAGTAGGCAGCTCTTCTGTCATCCCCATGAAACTTGCTCAGTAAATTTTCTTGATAACATGTCTCTTAGCTAAGTTTTATAATTTTAAGTCTAAAATTCAACCAGTCTAATATATCAGACAGCTTTGGTAGTACAGCCTTTGTTCTCAACTCAGAAATATATAGCAAAGCAAAAGAGGTGAAGTCCTATTGGAATGACAGTAACTCAAGTCTATCCGTTTTTGCTGCCTTCTGCATATTTTTAACATGTTTTTTGGTTCTGTTAAGAAACATAATGAAAGGTACTTCAACTGGCTGTGATTAGAGATGTAACCTGCTCCAAGTTTTACAGCTGGGAAGCAAATCTGTCATATATATTTCAAATTATGAAATATTCAATAACTAAAATTAAATTGAGAAATTTCAGATCAAAGAGGCTGAACATTTTACTAACACATATATTTCAAATTTGCGATATTTGAATCATCAAATTAAAGTGTTCAGTGTTGGAGAAACAAGAAGAAATTGGAAATGAACCTGAAAATCCTACTGTTTCCTGTTCCTTATTTTTTGTATTATTTTTATTTCATCTTCTATGAAATAACTCTAGTGCAGACTAATCTGATTAACAGCATAGTAGAATTAGCATATGTGAGAGAAGAAATATAGACCATACTATAGAATATTTAAGGCATCTTTTACATTCCATGGTAATGACATGATAACTGTAATTTGTTGGTTCTGTTTCCTAGCCGAAAATCACAGAGGAGAATTTAACATACGCTGAACTTGAACTTATGAAGCCGATTCAGGAAGCCAAAAACATTCCCAGTACGACAGTCTATGCGCAGATACTCTTTGAGGAGAACAAGCTGTAATAGTTCATGCCTGTATAAATGTCCTTTGTCTGTGTTCTATTTAATTCTTGCTCTGCTGTTTATTTATAAAAATCATACAAATGTCCTTATTTTTTTACTTCCATTCAAGCATATCTATTTTTCTATGAGACTTTTAAACAAAATATAGTTGAAAGTAATCATAGAAAAAGCAGCTGGTCTACAAATAACATCTCAGAGACACCCTTTGCAGTGTTTGGCCTGTTTTAAATGGACTAAAGTTCGTCAGGGCATTTTCAGTACTAAACATTATTCCTTCTTGGAGGCTAATGTAACAAGTCCAGCTGCAAACATCAACATCTTAGCAAGCCTCAAAAGTACTAGTGGCAGGATCCATGCACATCAGCCTGATTCTGAAGAGAAAGACCACTGACCAGGAAATTTGTCAATTTAATGCTGGTTTTGCATCAGAAAAATATTAACTCAGTAAAATTGAACCTTTCTTCTACAGAAAAGAAAAAGCCAAAATTACTTTTTCTGCTTTTATTCCCCTCCAGAAATAATTATAAAAAGGTTTGTTTTCTATATTTTCAAATTCCCTTTCTAAATGCCATTGTCTTTAAAAAACGTGTTACATTTAGTATAGTTAAGTGCTTGAAATAAAACATTTCAAAATAATCCAAAGGAAACATTCATAGTTAAATCCAAATGATTTGAGGAAGAATATTTATAGCTTGGGAACATTTTCCACAATTTGATCTTTTTTAAAATTCTTACTGGGAACGGAAGAACTTGATAGTGAATAAAAGACTTTGACAGAACCAGGACACTGCTTTGACCTTGATCTAGATTGGTACTCCCAATCTGCAAAAGTTTCCTGCTGTGGCCTATGTTACTGAGCTGCTGATCTAGAGGAAAAATCCCACAGACTCTCCTTCAGTATAGAGCAGACTCCACTAATGCCCTGCTCACATGCTTTGGAGTTGTGTCTTTGGACAGAGCAGGGCTCAGGAGGTAGGGAAATGAGCCTAATGACAGAGCAAAAAATACTGTTCCTCTTTCTTCACCTTGGTAACTAGGTGGGGAATCTTCTTTTTCTTTTTATATACATACATGGAAAATGGGCTATGTGGAAAATGTGGAAACCTGGGAATTTCAGTCTTGAAGGATAGCTGGACCGTTGTTTTTAAGCTCCTAAATTTCCATTGGCCAAATTCCACCAAACCTCAGGGAGAGGTGGGTACCCAACATCTTTCACCCCTTGGGAAGCTTTAGCCCTCAAGTAACTGCAGAGTTAATGGAGATGTAAAAGCACAGGCTCTTTAGCTCACCATCAGGCCATGGAGATCTGATACTTGGTATGTAGCAGGTCTGCTCCAGGTCCAGGAGGGAGCACCGTGACAGGCCACTCATTCAGCAAAATTTAGTGTGAATTTTGGAGTAGCACTTGCAGGCCTTGGGTTTTGAAATCCTAGCCAAGGTGATTTGAGTTGCTTCCTCCTTTACAGGTCAGGCTTTCTTAGTGATACAGCAGCTTCTCACCAGGGCTTAGAGTACAGCTGGGAACCATCACAGGAATACTCATGCCCTTATTCCTGTAACCACATGGGTGACAACACAGGGCTGGGGACATGTGACAAAGGAAGAGAGTAAGTACATCACTGTCTTTTGGATGGTTTCACCAGAATAAGTGAGTCTATACAAACCTTTTTTTAGCTTCTTTGAATGGGGATAGGGATTAGGCAGCATGCAGAATCGGTTACTGTATAGTCAGTGTAAATGTAAAATGCAGTCACCTGCTCCCATGTTAGATAAAAGTCTCTTGTATGAAATAAGAATTTAAGAAAAGCTTGTCAGGCTGGCCATTATGTACACACTAATTCCAAATTTAGTTCATCATCAAAATAGTTCTTTCCAAACTAAGCCCAGCTTTTAAAAATAGGTTTGCAAATAGTTATTTGCATTTATAATGTTTGCATTTGTGAGCTAGCAAGAAAACCTTTTCGCTATGCCAGGAATTTAAACACCCACCAAAAAGGCATAGTATTTTTCCTTGTTCTCTGATGGGTGATGGACTTGCAATGGCAACAGCAATCAGCTCACTGACCAAAAAGAAATTGTTGCTAAAGAGCGATTAAATACTCAGGGATCCATTTTGGAACAGTTAGAGATTGACTGACTATTAAGAGAGGACATCTCTTATGTAGACAGCTGTAAGGAATGCCTTAGAAAAATAGAGAACCTATTGGTGATTACTCTGGAATTAAACATAAACCCCAAGCACATTAATGATTTGACAACTTAGTTGTGAAAAATTTTTAAAGTTTGATATATAAACATTCCTTATGCATAGGACTGGCCATTGTGCCCATTGTACAAAAAATCCTCTACTGTATGTTTATGCCCATTATTTTAATGACTACCATTCTTTGTGTATTAATATTCTATATATTTTTGTTTATGTTTGATATCTAATTCCCCAAAATAATAGTTAATTCAGCTAAATAAATTACCTTCTTTGGTGAGATAAGTTCTCTCAGTCTGCAGGATTTATTGGTTTCTAGAGAATGATTTGAGGATATCTGTTTATCTCATATTCAGCATTTATACAATCCCAATAGGTGGGAATTAATTTTTTCATTCTGCAGAAAATGCCAGAATTTTCAAATGTTTTCCATTTGTGACTGACTTGAGATGACAGCAGAATCCTGAAAGGCAACAGACCAGCTGAGTGAAAGGAGGCCAGGTTATTCAGGAGGAGAATACCCATCTTCCTTGAGCAGATGTTTTCTATGCCTTTTCTTATGCAATGTCCACCCAGATTTCTTAATGTCAGATCATATAATGGGAGAAGAACAACAAAATCCTTTACCTTGCAACTAACTGTGCATCTTTAAGTCTCAAAGAAACTCACTTGAAAGACTATGGAGAAGAGAATTTCACAGAGTATAATGTACTTCACCCGAAGAAATTCAGGGTAAGTTTGGAAATGCAGAGGAAATTTAGCTCCTTCTAACAGGAACCCCAAGGCTGAATTAATCTCTGGCCGAACTCCCTCTGGCTTCATCAGTACAGCCGAAGAGCTGGTCCACTGTTCTTTTATAGCAGGAGCTCCCATACAGGGTCTTAATACGTAATTAGGCAGTGGCTGGTATCTGCTGAGTCCTACTATTCTGGTTACTCCTTCTGTTGTCATTGCTAAAACATAGTCTAGTGCTGATATTTTAACAAATACAGCTCTATTAGCTTCACACCAATTTAGTATCAGAATGTTAAATGTTAATGTACTGCACCCTATAGGTTTAAATAGAATTAGAGATGTTTACAACTTTGGTTAAATGCACCTTGTTCCTCCACATTAAATTTTATTACTAGAATACTCCATCAGCAAATAGGAGTAAATCATATTATTGTCACAGGCTGTGTGGGGGTTGATTTTGCAGCCCAAGAAAAAGGTGTTTTATTCCTCTTTATTACAACTTTCTAATTAGTAGGTGTGGTCAAAATGTCATTATCACTGTAATTACAAGCAAATTATTTGCTTTAGAATAACTGTAGCATAATGGTGGGGTTCTGTTCATTAAGAAGTTCAATAAACTTTTATCCTTAGGCAGGGTTTGGCCAGGTTCTGTTGGCATAGACTCAGACCAGATGAGGTCTACATTTGATGTTTGATTTGTATGTATGTTAAATTCTGGGTTTTGAGGGGTCCTCCAAAATAACTCTGGTGAGTGACATTGGGGTGCAAAGACCTTTTTGAGTTTCAATCTTACCTGCCAGAGTAAAACATAAAATGCCTAAATTCTACTGCATAACAATTGCTCTTCCAAGTTTCCTGCACTAATCTGAAATATAATCATTTGGTGTGCTTTGTTCCACCACCTGGTTTGACTCTATTTGACTACCTTGGTTGGGAGGCTGAGTAGTTTGAAAGATGGCATGTCAAGAGAAGACTCCGAGTTTGTTATTCCTCTCAGAAAAAAAGGGCAAATGGAGATGGAACAGAGTCTGACATGTCGTCTAATCTATCACTTGATCTGAAGGTTAGACCAGCTCAGCCTGACTCAACCTGGTAGAGGTTGGTCTAACCTCTCAGAAACTTACAGTGACAAGATTCCATACTCTTCTAACCATCCATTTCCACAGCTGTAATAATTCAAAATGTTTTCTATCATATAGGCTCTATCTTCTTGCCTTTTTCCCAGTAGACAAGCAGAACATCTCCCTTTCCTCTTAACAGCCTTCTCCATATTTGAAGACTATTGAAGGGGAGGTTGAAAAGAGAATTAACAGCCTCAATTCTGTCAGCTTTCCTCTTGTAAAAAACAAATGACTCCCAACACTGCTTCTGTACAAAATATTAACAAATTTTTTCAGAGAAAACAGCCCTGGAAATTCAGGGAATGGCTAAGTTGGGTTCTGAGTCCACTTCACAGATCCATTTCTGAGCACAGCCCACAGAGGAAAATTCCTGCTAACACACCATACCTCCAACTTGTGGATCTCAAACAACCTATATCCTCGGCTGCCCCAGCTCTTGCAGCAAAGTTCACAGCAGTTTCACATTCCAGCATTTCCACACAGAGGCTAAATGGGCTCTACTGACTGCATAGCAATAGGTAGGGCAAGAACCCTACCTGTCCTAGCATGAGATTCTAAGTCTCTCTTGTTTCTCACCAGCATTGCTGGGTTGTTTGCAAGCCCCACAAGAGGATGTTCAGTCTTTGACCACCACAGTCAGAAATGTGCTGGGAGCATTTTCCTAGCCTCCAGCTGAGACCTCCTCAGGTTTTCATTTTGGTACACAACAGTAGTCACTGCAACTGTATTTCTCCCTGCTGTGCAGTACCTGGGACTCTCCTGCATCTCACACCAGGGAAGCATGAGGTCATGTGCACAGAGTCCCCAGGCAAGCTCCCTTGGGTTCTGGTCCTGGTTAGGGAAAAAACTTTCGGGAAGGGGCTTTTTACCTCCCTGCATGCCTGTTCCCTGTGCTCCTCTTGAACACAAGCTGTTCAGTCAAATTCAAACTTTCCCTCTTGGATTTAATGTGAGTTGTTAAGCCATATTAAAATCCTATCTATCTTTTCTTCAGCAATATTTTACCATAAGAAAGCAAACAAGAACACAGCGGTGCATTAGGGCTCTGTACATAGAGCTGCACAAGACAAAATCATCTCTGGGGACTTCTGCCTTCCTATTCTGGGCTGGCAAGGTTTTGGGCACAGTTGACAGCAGCTACAGTACGTAGCTACCCACAGTCCCACATCTTTCTTGGAGAAAATAGCCACTGATCCTTTTGGATTGCCCTCAGGGAAGAGGAGACTCTCAGTAAGTTCTCTGACTGCTAACAGTTCTCTCCTGTCACTGGGTAGGGGAGCACAGCACAGAAGCAGGACGTAACATAAAATACACAGTGCAAAAAACACATGGGAATGGGCAATGGTTATCGCTTTGGAACATGGTAAGTGGACATGTGTCCTCCCCTTAAAATAAGAGCAAACAAGGAGTAACTGGATACTGCTCAGCAGTGCTATGCCACTTCCTCCATCTCCAATTCTGCCTGCTGTGCATAGGAACTACGAGGGAAAGTGCTCAGCACCATCTGTGAAGGGATTTTTCGGCAGCCAGTTAAGCAGCTTTATGAATTTCATTCCCCTGCACTAGTCCTGTGGGAGACAAATAAGTGGAGAATCCTGGCCTAAGTGTGCAGATCAGAGAGGATCAACAAGATTGACAGCCAGCCATTATTATTCTATATGGCACCTCTACGTCTTAAGCGGTCCTGCCTTGCAATGGCACTCTGCTCTCACGGGAACACGTGCCCTTCAGATCTCTCAGGCAAACATAGCTATGCTCACTTCCACTGCTAACTCCTCCTTGCTTACTCTCAAAGACCAACTAGAGGATAGAAAAGCTCTGTCCTGCCAGGGAGCTAACTCAAAAGCCAAAATTAGTAAATCACTGTGCACATGACGATGGCAAATGGCAAAGGCCACTCCTATGTATCACTATAAAAAATAACATTAATTGGGATGCTTTGCAATTTCCTGTACAACCCGTAATTAGGTTAGATAAGAAACTAGCAGTGTCTAAGTGCTATAAATGTCTAAATTAAGTTATTTTGAAAGTGCTCGGCACTTTGACATTTGAGAGTTCAGAGTAATTGGGGTATTGAAATAAAATTGCTTCTGTTATTTAAAAGGTCATTATCTTCTTTGGGTAGATATATGAGGACTATTTTCCACTCTATTGAGCCGTTCTATTTGGTACAATTAGACCTGCTTGAGTAGATTTCTAGTGGGCTTCCTCCCACTTATCACAGTCCCAGCACTGCCACAGGGAAGGGTGTAAATACACAGCCCAAATACGGAGTATATATTCAGCTCATAATCGGGCTCTGAAGAGCCAAGAGCTGTCCAGAGTTTCACACAGACACCGACCATGAACACCACAGGCTGCTACACCCAGCAAGGTGGCAACTGAGTCCTTACGCAACCAAAGCCAACAAATGCCACCTTACAGGCAGAAGCCAGCCTGCCAGGCAGACAAAGGCTTTGGAGCATCTGAGACTTTCACCTTCCCAACCATACTACCGCACAGTCTGGCAGTGACTCTGGTTATTTCAGTAACACTACTGGGAATCCCTTGTTTACAGTATGCACGGTCCCACTGTCACAAAAAAGATATGCCTTTTGCTTACCTACCAGATCTGGTGCACTGCAACTGTGAGTCAAAGATGGGAACATAAATTCCTACACCTTGACTATATTTTATTTTGGTTAGCCTATCGGTGTCAGTAAAATAAGGGGATATAAAGACATAGACATTGACAGGGGCAATTTAACTTGTTACCTCCTCTCCACTAGAGACTGCCATAGCCAGGAGAACATGGGGAATAGACTGAGTCAAAGACCAGTCTCACTGTTCATTCCAGTGGCTTAATCCCTCTGCTCCCCCCAGTGGGAGCTGAGCATCCCACCAAAAGTGGAGTAGTTATAGAAGCATGACTCTTCATTGTCCCTCCTGGTCAGGGAACAAGGAAGAAGCAAAGTCCTTAGAGCTTCCTGCCCAAACTGAACAAAGAGACAATTTCTGACATGAAATGGGGAAAGTTCCCATGTTGCTGTTGCAATTAACCACACAGAAACAGCTTCTCCCCCATCAGTAAGAGCTCACGATGTTCTCTCCACTACAGGACTCACCTGATATCCTCAGCGCCAGCCACCCAGCCAGCACACTCCCCATTGCTCCCGCAGTGACTACACCAACAACCCTCCACAACACTTGAGTATGAACACATTGAGTGATCACTGAACACAGGCATGGCTGTTGTCACCACAAGGCCTACATTTGCTCAGTGCTCATTACAGCAAATATTACTCATAGTTACCAAGATCCCAATGTACTGCTGAAGGCTGTCTGGTTCTCGATACCAGGCTTCTGTAAGTCATTTAACTCTAGTGCAGGGAATAATGGGGTGTCCTTTTAGAAACTTCATGTGGCAAATTTCCAGGAGCCTCCTGACACCTGGGAAAAGCTCTGATGACAACTTGTCTGTAAGGCAAAAACCATAGGGAAGGTTGGCATTCCTCCACCAGCGCTGTTCCCTGGCACAGCTGCCCTTCACCCTGGCTGACTTCAATGACAATAGTTGCTATGCACATGTCTGAATAGTGACACCAGTAAGGCAACTAGTCTGATCCCTAAGTGAGGTGTGTGACCTTAAGTAAACAAATCACTCCAGCCACCTGGATCAGAGCTGTTTAGTACCAAGCAGGAGGAGACAAGAGAGCTGGGATCAGATCCAGAGATACTCTGGGTTTCTTTTTCAACTTCCTTGGAATGTCCCTCCTGAAAGATGAGAGTCAAACACAGCAGGTTGCATTTTCATGCAGAAGGGAGCATATTCCTGTAAATTATTTTAGCTCATATGGCTCTCAGATAACCTCCCTTGTGATAGCCATAGGGAATCATGAATTAGATGATCTTTTTACCAATACACTCTTGTAACAAGCTATGAGATCCCTGTATGAAAAGGAGCACATGGTGACAATCATAGGGGAAACTTACCTTCAGGAGTTACAAACCTGTTTGCATGGATTTCTCAAAAAAGGTTTGAGCAAATTTCTTTTTATGAGGATGCAAAGGCCCAGCAGCGCAAAGGCAGCTCTGCAAATATTGCTTCACTAGCGCTTATTAGCCAACAGAAAGCTACAGAAATCAGACAGTATTTAATGCTCACGGTAACATTTGTAAGACTTCTATTGCCGAATAAGGAAGCAAGATGGTCTGTGCAATAACCAAATAAGTGTGATTAAGGCATTTTAGTGTTTATGGTCTTCAATTAGATTAAGCTGGTTTTTAAAGTCACATAGAGATTGTCCTGTTCCACATTTCTTTTCTTGGTTTCCCTAAGGCAGAGTTTAAGTCTGTGCCTAATTTCTGCATTTCTTATCCGAATGGGATTGGATTTCTTTTAAGGGTAATTCTCGCCCTGAGCTACTTACCCCTTGCAAAAGTTGGTTCTGAGGCAATTACAACACTCTGGTAATGTTGACACTGTGCCATTTACTTTCAGCATAACTTCACTGTTACTGTATCTGCTGTGAAATTGCACTACTCTTAAGTTTTCAAGCATATTCTAGATCTCCTACCTCTACATCCCATGCAACCATTAGAGAATCAGTATCACACCAGGATACCCACCAAACAGGCACCACTACTGTCCCTGAGCTAGCACCAAGCCTTGTGTATATGTCAGTGAAAGCCACCTCCACATCTAGAGCTGGCAGAATTTCAGGGACATTCAACATTTACCAAACACACAGGTGACCAACACAAACATAAAAGTAGGTACTTGTAACAGGGCTGCTTTCACAGCTGATTGTTCAACTATACGTAACAAATTTCTAGCAAAAACTTCATGTCACAGACACTGGCCTGCAGAAAAATGACCAGGTAGCATTCTGCCACTGCTCACATACTGGCTGTATCAGACAGAAAATTTGATGATGGCAACATGCTTACATTTGTGCCTTAATTCTGAAAGCAAGGAGTGGTGCTTTTGGTAGTCACATCATGCGTTTCTTTCCATGACTTACAGATCTGGGGAAAATTCTCTGGAGCCAGATAGGAACCAAAAACTTTCTCAACCAAGCACTGATGTACAGCAAATCACTCCTAATCAGAATTTTCACCAGGAGGAAATTGCAACCCATTTCTATTCATTTGCCTTTTTATATTCTCCCAGAATATAAAAGTCCCTGGTCATTAGAAGCAGCTTGATTCAGGAAGACATTCATTTTAACATGCTGACTTCACACATGCACTCTCTGGAATTGCTCTCTGTGATCCAAAACCTGATGTAACTCGTCCTTCTCTTGAAGATGTAAGACAACTGATGTTAAACAGAAGGAGATGAATCTGTCAAATCCATGCTTGGCTAGCCTCTTTTTATACCAAACAAAGTCAGGTTGATGTTTAGAGCACTGGAACCACTAGTGATGCTGTCCAGGCTGCAAAGTAGGTGCCATTGACAGCTCTAGGAAAGGGAATATCTGCTAGTAGCAAAGACAGGCTGCATGAAAAGGCTAAAGGAGGAGACATCATTATCAAGCTATCAAGATGCCTACTAGGTAAATGAAAACACAGGTAGTGAGTTGCTTTCATCATTCTTAATCGCCTTTATCATGGGTCAGTAAAGCTGTATTAAGAGTTGACAGGAGTCCAAATCTTGCTGGCCATGTATCCAAATCACAGCTTATTTTTAAGGAAGGTGCAGAGAGGGAAGAGGAAAGAAGTAGTGTACTTAATTTTGTTGAATTTTATGACAATTGACCTTTCCCTAGTTCTCAGGAAAAGGAAAGATGGGCATGGTCCATGCTTGCTCCATATGGTTACTTTGATTGCAAAGACATTGGTGCGTTTTGGCCCATTTTCAGTGTATGTTTCACTGAGCACAGAAATGATAGTATTTGAGTCATCAAGTCATGCACTTGGAGGTTAGAAAGGATAACCAGGCAGGTCATCTGTGTAGACATAATGCAGCCTTCCTTGTATGTCTGCATCACAAGCTAGCCTCTAATTACTACATTTTCCACAGGCAATTACCTCACTCTCTGTGGAGGTTAGACTGAGCTGCGGGTTGGGATTGGGGGGAGGACATGTGTCAGCACTCTGTAAGGAAGGAAGCTGCTTGCCGTAGGAAGTCTTGCTCATTCAGCAACATCATTCAAAAGAAGAGTCATGAACAAAGCACTGCCCTAGAGGAAGAAGAAAGTTGATGGTGTAGTTGGAGGAAGACTGGTAAAAACCTGTCTTATACTCCAGATTCTTCCTAATGATGCTGGCAAGTCTCTAGCACCAAGAATTTGGCACACAGCAGTTCCTCAGTCTCTGACTGTCCAGTGCAGTACACACAAGGCTTCACTCCTGCAGTGCTAACCAGTCCCAGTGTAGTGGAAATCAGGAAACTCTCCTGGCTCTGTCTGTTCAGGGGTGTATTCAGTAGTATGAACACAAGGGCCTCCATGGCCATAATTGTCCTTTGAGTTCATCCTGGCTCTGTCCTACTCAGTCCATGATGTTCATGAAGCTGCTCTGCCTAAGTGGCTGCTCAGCTCTTCTGTTTGTAAAATAAGATACTCAATGTCTTTACCACGTCAAGCAGGGATATGGGAGAGGGTTAGTTATCAGTCTAGCTCCTTGAAATTCTCATAGTGTTAAGGATCTTGATTTTTCACACTTTCTCCATCTCCACTAGGGACACAAATGACACAAATTTATTACACTATTGCCTCAGCCTTCTTACACCACATGAACCTACTTCTACCTTGCAGTGTAACCATGAAGATAAATCCTGAAGTATGTCTCGTATACCAATATTCCAGAGAACACCAGGACAAGGCAAGGAAAGAAGGCAGTGAAGGATATGTTGACCAGCTGTGCCAGATCTTCATCCTCACCATTCCATGTATTTCACCTGCCTTGTTCACTATGGAAAAAAAAAAAAAAGAGCAAAAAACTCAGAGATGAAGAAAATAAAGATTGCACCATAACACATGTTCACAAGGGGGCTGGATAAAGGCACCACTATCAGCCTGGGAATTTCTAGCTTCACTTTGCAAACAAAAGGGCTTTTCAGAAGTCAGGCATACATTTTCATGCAGATTCAGGAAAGGAGGAAGAGTAGGAACAGAGATATTAATGATAGCCATTGAAGTCATGAGAAAGGAAGGTTTTGCCTCAGTTGAAGAGGATTAGGTTAGAAATCATTTAGCAAACTGAACATGCACACATCCATGGGCCTTGATGGGATGCACCCACAAGTGCTGAGGGAGCTGGTAGAAGTCATTGCTAGGCCACTCTCCATAATCTTTGAAAAGTCCTGGAGAACGGCAGAGGTGTCTGAGGACTGGAGGGAAGCCAATGTTACTCCAATCTTCAAAAAAGACAAGAAGGACGATCTGGGTCCTAGGCCAGTCAGCCTCACCTCTATCCCTGGAAAGATGATGGAACAACTTGTTCTTGGTGTCATCTCAAAGCATGTTGAGCAAATGAAGTTTATCACGAGTAGTCAGCCTGGATTCAACAAGGGCAAGTCATGCTTGACCAATCTGATAGGTTTTATGATGGCATCACTAGATGGGGGTAAGGCAGTGGATCTGGTTTACCTTGACTTCAGCAAATCTTTTGACACAGTCTCCCATGGCACCTCATAGACAAGCTTAGGAAGTATGGACTGGATCACTGGGCAGTGGGGTGGGTTGGGAACTGGCTGGAAGAAAGAGCTCAGAGAGTTGTGGTCAATGGGGCAGAGTCTAGTTGGAGGTCTCTGGCTAATGGTGTCCCTCAGGGGTCAGTGCTGGGTCCAGCCCTATTCAGTATATTCATCAATGACCTGGACGAAAGGATAGAATAGAACTCTCAGCAAATTTGCTGACCATACCAAACTGGGAGGAATGGCTGCCATACCAAAAGGCTGTTCTGCCATCCAGCATGACCTAGACAGGCTGGAGAGCTGGGCAGGAAGAAATCTAATACAATTCAATAAGGGCAAGTGTAAAGTACTGCATCTGGGGAAGAACCACCCTATGGATCAGTACAGGTTGGGGCTGTTCTGCTGGAGGACAGCTCTGGGGAAAAGGACCTTGGAGTCCTACTGGACAGCAGGATGACCATGAGCCAACAGTGTGCTTTTGCAGCCAAGGCAGCCAGTGGCATCCTGGGGTGCCTTAAGGAGAGCGAGGCCAGCAGCTCAAGGGAAGTTATCCTGCCCCTCTGCGCTGGTGAGGCCTCACCTGGAGTGCTGTGTCCAGTTCTGGGCTCCCCAGTTCAGGAAGGACAAGGAACTACTGGAGAGGGTCCAGGGCCACTAAGACAATTAAGGGCCTGGAGCATCTTCCATATGAGGAAAGGCTGTGTGAGCTGGGTCTGTTTAGCTTGGAGAAGAGGATGCTGCGGGGGCATGTCAGGAATCTGGGGCCAGGCTCTTCTCAGTGGTGTCCAGTGTCGGGACTAGGGGCAATGGCCATAAACTGGAAAACAGAAGGTTCAGCCTGAACATGAGGAAACCCTTCTTCACTGTGAGGGTGACAGAGCCCTGGAACAGGCTGCCCAGAGAGGTGGTGGAGTCTCCTCTGGAGACTTTCCAAAGGCGCCTGGATTTGTTCTTGTGTGATCTACTCCAGGTGATTCTGCTCTGACAGGGGGGTTGCACTAGATGATCTCTAGAGGTCCCTTCCAACCCCTTCCACTCTGTGAATACAATATTGTATGTTAGTAAGAACAAAGATACTGCAACAAACCACTTGATATCTGTTTGAAGCATCATCAGTATCTTCTGATCTCACAGTATTACAATTAGAATATGTTAAATTTATTAAGCTTCATTGCTCTTTGGCATAGTCAAGGCAGTTTTATTTGCTAGCTATTATTTGTGAAATACAATGTGTTTTGCCAAATTCAGTATCTAAAACAACATTTAAAATACGAAAGTTTTTCCAGGAAAAGTACTGCAAAATCTCATTGTCTGTGGGCATGTCTGTCAGCATCTCTCTCACAACTCTGGAGTCCATTCTTTAATTTCAATTAGTTGACTACAGGGTCAGTCCAACAACTCCCTTGAGATTCAGTCCCCAAGCACATGCTTCCAGTTTCTCCAATTCTTTCATGCTCTGAAGTGTAATTTTCTCTCCATCCAAGAGGCTGACAAAATGAGCTCTTGGATATTTCTTCTTACCCGTCCACAGACCAGCAGTAGACTCTTCCCCAGTCATCACCAACTAGGAGCTTGGAGGAATTTCTTGAGAAAGAAAAAGAGAAAAGTGATTAAGAACAGAATGCAAATAGGATCAAGGCTTTCTCCTGTATGTGTAGCAATTAAGAGCATGCAATGTTCAGGAGAGTAGGTTATCATTAATGTTAAATTTGAAGAACAATGATATAGAGTAGACAAAGATTTGTACTTCAAAGATAGAACTTTGAATTGGATACAAACTCTCCTGGAGTTCAACGGGTTAGTTGTGGCCAATCTAACCAGGTAAGAAGCTCTTACCCTTCTCTGAAACACTGTGAATATTAAATAATTTGCTGGCCAGATTCAGAGATCAGATTTGTTAGCATATAATGTCATGGCTTCAGACACTGAAATCTCTGCTGCATGAACTGCCACTAACACTAATGAAATTAACCTTATTCCCCAAAACTTTCCCACTTTCAGTGCATAATAAACATCACAGTCATTTAGTGCTCTAAATCTGAGCATGCAGAATATAGGAATCATTTTAGCATCTATCAAAATGCCAACACTTTTGGAGAGAAAGAGAGCATTTGTTTAACAGTACATTGTCACATCCTGGAGTTGGAGGTCACAATTATTACAGACAGATGAAACTGCAGGAGGGGGATTGAGTAAGCTAAAATATTGCTGGCTGTGCAAACTGACAGGAGTTTAGCAACAAAGTTGTCCTTTGGCCAAAAAATTCTGTTTAGATTTTAAGGAGACAGAGCTCCTAGGATAGTGTTTTTCTCTATGGTGCAGAGACAGTGTAGCAGTGACTGATCTCTACAACTATGATGACCGAAACCTGCTATTTCTCCTGGGTTGTTTCCTACCTGATCACTGACTATCTCAACATTCTACACTTATTATAGTTAGATATACCAGCTCCCAGAGTGATTACATTTGCACTCTGCATGAGACAGAGTGATTCAACTGAGATTTAAAAACAAACAAAAAACCCACACACAAACACCCCTCAATAACAAAAACAAAGCCCAAACCCCAAAACACCAGCAGTAACACAAACTCCAGAATAAAATAAAACCTCATCAATTTAGGGCAGAGTGGTGGAGACACCGAGACTGGTGCGGTGTCTGCTGCCCAAGACTGGTGGCAACGCAGAGGGAAGGACAGTACCTGGATACAGCCAGTGCTGTCACTGCTGGGCTGGTCTTACTTGGTTTTCCAGTCAAGGCAAGGCTGGGACTCAGTTCCCGACAGAGAACAAGATGTTTTCCACACTCGTTACCTGTTGTGTGGTTTAAAAATAAATATTTAGAAAGTGTCTGGGGGCAGCATGGATGGGATTGTTATTATTTATGGTCAGCAAGTTGTTAAGTTGAGAACAAATATATTTAATCTCAGCCTGTGCTGTTGCAAAATAGGCCCACCCCAATTTAATTTGTGGCTATGATAGTTACATGTGCTGACGTGCGGCTGTATCAATTGTGTGCTAAATTGGATTTGTGTATTATTGCTTTCTAAATTGCATGCCTAGTTCAGCAAAATTGTTCATCAGTTTTCACTGGCTCTATGCTTAATAAGATGCCCCACAATACCTTGCTTCCAGGATATAATACAGCCCATAATTGCCTAGTAAAAAGAAATTACACAAAGCCCTGGTATTATCAACTTATCTAAATCTGCTCATAACAGAACCAATAATTAAATGCTGAGAACATTTCATACACACACACACACACCCCTAACAACATAACTCAATCATAGTTACTTTGGTCTTTTTAATGACTATGTGTTGTATTAATTTTATTTTCTTTAATGCGTAGAATGAGTTGTGGGAATATTTGGCCATTTAAAATAATTCTGAAGTCACCTGAATAGTTTAAGGGAGCATATCACTGCTTTGATTACACCTCTCAATTCTCTAATAAAGAACACTGTTGCTGTATGCATCTGAGAACATGCATCCTTACGCTCACGTGTGAACAGCTGTGTGTATCTACACATTACCAAATGCCTGGTCAATGCTTGTCTTCTTTTATGATCGTCTCTGAAAAAGGCACAAACAGGAGTATTCTGCTGTGCTCCCATGGGCAGCTTTTAAATCCTAGTTTGGAGAACTAGTTAAGGTACAAATTTTTAAAATATCTAAAATCTCAGTTTGCTCAAAGACATTCCTGTACAATTGTATCTGAGTAAATAGGACACAGAAATAAATGCCAAAAGGAAGTTACCAAGAATTTAGGAAATTCTTAAACCAAATTGGTTGTTTGTATACATAAAGAATCTGCAAAATGACTACATAATACTACAAGGATTTTGGAAGGAATGTTAAGTGTTTTGCCTGCATTTACACCAATCCAATTAGAAAGCACAATTAAACCAAATATGGAGTTACCACAGCCAGACTATTTTACATGTAGCATCTCTGGTGTTCTTGCTCCTTTTCCAGAAGCATCTGGCTCTATCTATTCTCAGTGACATGACAACAGGTCAGATGGGCATCTGGTTTGGCATTTCCAATATGCCTCTCTATGTATAAATATTTTCACATAGTAATCTAAGTAATAGAGATGCCAAGTTACATGAACAGCACTTCGGATCTGAAGATCTCAGTGGTAATGCCCTATTACTGTATAATACCGTTTTATGCAGATGTTACATCATAACTCTATATTTATGCAAATTGTGCACCTAAATTTGAAGTAATAGAGAATGTCTGTAATGAGGATCACAGGAAATAAGTGGTGTAAATTATACATACTAATGCCACAATTCCTTTCTCTTATAAAATGTGTTGTGTAGAGAAGAAAACTGTGCTATTTAGGATGTACCTTTAAAGCCCCCTGGCAGGTTTCAGATCCTGTATTTGTTAGAACAGAGAAGCAAGTTTGAATTGTTTTAAATACCAGTCAGTACCATAGCCCCATCATCTTATTAACCTCAGCTCTGTGAGAACTCCAGGGTATCAGCTTCGGCTTGGCACAGCCTTGAATAAACACCTCCATGACTAGGGCCTGCTGCTGGTCTTTTCCTAGTCTGAAGGGCCTCTAACCTCATTTATGGTGGCAAAAGCAACAAACTTCCCTGTTCCATCCCAGGGCAGGATCTGGCACTGCCCACCCTGACATTATGCCAGGATACTTTAGTACAAGCCATTAGAAGAGGTGTCAAGGAAATGGGCTTTCTGGAGCCAGGGTAGTTCATTAGTTTCATAGGTTTATGCAGAAAGGTAGTCTATCAAGCTTGACAGAACCCATGACAGAGACTATGAAGAAGCTTTCGGCTTCATCCAGGCAGGATGTTCCTTGCGACTGGTGGCTCAGGGCTGCTCTTCATCTCTTAGGCAGGGAAGTAGCTATCCACTACTGCTGCTGGACACAAGTAACACTAGACCAGTTACCTGTACCATCTCCCCTTTACACTGTTGTGCTCACACCCCTCCTTCTTCCTCAGAACCACACAAGATTGGCAGCACACAGTCCACTGCAGTTAACAGCCAGCACAGTGGTCATACCTATGTTCCCTGGCTCTTCCATCATGCCTCTCTGCAGTCTCAGCCCAGCAGCTTGGCCTGGGGTATTGGTGTATTCAGTCTTCCACAGCTGTGCCAGCAAGCAGGTAAAAATGGAAAAAGCATGAATTATAACAATGCAACAAGAGAGATCTCTGTCTGTCTGGTTCCCAGCAAGGGATGAAAATTAGATTTTTAACATTAGAACAGGTTTTCACAGTTCTCTTTCAAAAAATCACTGTGCTGCAGGGTGTCACTCTGGAGAAATATACGCAGGGAGCTGGTGGGTTTGTGGAACTTACATAATAAAGAGGATCCCAAGTAACCCAGGAATCATAGAATCATAGAATGGTTAGGGTTGGAAGGGACCTTAAAGATCATCTAGTTCCAGCCCCCCTGCCATGGGCAGGGACACCTTGCACTAGACCACGTTGCTCAAAGCCACATCCAGCCTGGCCTTGAAGACAGCCAGGGATGGGGCATCCACAACATCTCTGGGCAACCTGTTCCAGTGCCTCACCACCCTCTCTGTGAAGAATTTCTTCCTGATATCTAATCTAAACCTCCCTGATTTCAATTTATACCCATTCCCCCTTGTCCTATCACTACAGGCCCTTGTAAAAAGTCCTCTCCCAGGACCCTTGTAGGCCCCCTTCAGATACTGGAAAGCTGCAATGAGGTCTCCTCGGAGCCTCCTCTTCTCCAGGCTGAACAAGCCCAGTTCTCGCAGCCTTTCGTCATAGGAGAGGTGCTCCAGCCCTCTGATCATCTTCGTGGCCTCCTCTGGACTCGCTCCAAGTGGTCAATATCCTTCTGATATTGAGGGCTCCACAGCTGGACGCAGTACTCCAGGTGGGGTCTCACCAAAGCAGAGTAGAGGGGCAGAATCACCTCCCTCGACCTGCTGGCCACACCTCTCCGGATACAGCCCAGGATACGGTTGGCCTTCTGGGAAGCTCTTCCCACCAGACTGGAGGTGGAACCAGCAGTGAATTCCTGCTCCTGAGAAAGTATGACTTGTCTCTGGTCTACAGCGATTCAGTATTCCCTTTCCTTTCTCCCTACTACCTACCCTCACCACTCCATCTGTGCTTCCTGTGATCATGATGCTGTGTGTGTCCCAGTCCATCACTTCGGCAAAGCAGCAGCAAACAATACGGCTTTTGGGGCTGCAGGTGGTGTTAATGCTTGCAAGAAGCTGGCCATTGACTGTCCACAGATACAGGTAAGATCCAGCACAAGAGATAATAGCACCCTGTAACAAATCAAGAAGCAATGTTTCAACACCCTACACATCCTCCTCACAGCTCTTAAATGCTGATTATAAATTACTGACAAAAATCTGACAAAATCTGACCTTCATTTTGCTTCTGGGCAAATGATTTAAACCACAGATAGTAAAAAAATGTCTTTTTTTTTTCCTCATGAAAAATTCCTACATTTCTATGTCATAGAGATCCAAACCGTCTCAAATTTAGCAAGATAATGTAGAAACAAGGGGGTCTTAAATCTTTTTAAATGAAAACATTTCTTTAAATATTACCCATTTTCCAGAAAATCTAGGCTTTTAGTAAAAAAGTAGACTATCAGACTGATCTAGCTACTGTCGGGGACAGGGACTGTGGACAGGCAAAGCCTAGCACAGGTTCTGGACCAGGACTAGTGTTCTTTTCAATTTTACAAATAAGCATTCTCTTAAACAAGGGAATGGTGATCACCTGCTTAGCTGAGAAGCCTTTGGTGATTTCACAATCCTCCTCTGCCCCTCACAGGGAGCTTAATGCCATCGCATTTTTAGACCGTGCTTTGCGTTTGACCGATGACCAGCTCAGCGTTGTGAGCTGCCCTTCTGCTGCAGATAACATCCTTTGCAACCGAATCCTCTCCCTTCCGTGCAGGTGTACAGTCTTACCACAGCCTGCATGTGAGGAGCAGGCACACAGGTAATCCCTTGGGGACAAGGGCCAACGCTCCAATTTCAAACCATCTTATCAAAAGTGCATTTTGATCAAGTTACTAATTGAAATTCCACCTAACCTTTCCACTCTTGATACCTACTAAGAACCAGCTAAATAGAACACCATCAGCAAAGTCATCTGATTCTGGCAAAGGCCAGTGTGCCCTTAAATTAGCAGCGTGCATCTGGTTTGAATCAACTGACACTGTACTTCAGCCCTGCATGATCTGGGGCCAGGGCTCGTCGCATTGCAGGGCAGAATTTGGAAGATAAAACAGGGATAGTGCATTTGAAACAAAGTTGCCAATAATTAAAGAGATTACACTTCAGCCACCTTATCTGCATGAGAGTACATAATGTCCAGGCATTTGGTAATGATCTAGCGTGTTTTTCAGGTCTAGACCAGGGATTGAAAACTAACCTAAATCATTAGTAACAACAAGCTTTTACAATCCTTCTTAGCTTATAAACTTTTTGGGACAGCCTTTTTATTTGGTGTCTACGTGATGCAAACACCATGAAGTTTGGGTCTATAAATGGAGCTTCTAGATGCTCAAGCAAATATATAAAACAACAATCACATAACAAAGACCTGCATAGGGTTCTTATTTCACAGCAAAGTATGTGGTTCAAGAATTTACTTTCTTCAAAGCTTTGCTTCCAAATAATCTGAATTTTCCAGAGAAAAAAACCAACTTTGTTAGCAAACATGTAATTTTGTTTCAATCAAAATATTTTCTTTTTATTTTCATGTTATAATATATAAATATATATAGAAAATCTAAACAAAAACACATTTCAGAATTAAACATCCAGTTCTGCTAACATCAAAAAGAATTTTTTCATCCACAACATATGGACCTTTTCATTTTTTTTCCTTGAAGTTTCAGTCCTAAGGGTTTTCCTCTACTAAATGAACCTTTCTGCAGACTATTGTTCAATCAGTTTAACCATTTTCACTTCAACAAGCTGCAGAACTGCTCTTGGATCAATCACCAGACTGTTCTTGGCACAGACCATCCTGGTTTTGGATAGCTCTAGAAGAGGAGCTACCAATTAAAAAGGCTACTGTCAGTGGTGGGCTGCTAGGTAGAAAGGAGAGGATGACACCTTCTTGGGGTTTCAAGCCCATGGTCCATGCCAGCCCACCTGCTCATTTCTGAATGCATGGCATTGATTCAGCTGACTGAACCACCACCAGGATCTGAACCTGGACCACCTGGGTATTCTGAACTGGCCTGCTGAAGCCACTGGCCTGCTGTTTTACACTAACCAGGACCCCTGGGGCTGGCAGCTGAGCTGGCACTGAAAAGGCTACTTAATTCCCACACTCAATTACTAACCATCAGACTGCATGGTTAATAAAGATCTGATGTGAGATGACTATTTTTGCACAGACTAAGAGGAGAATATTGGCCTGGTTTCTTACTGCTATGAACTCGATTTTGTTTCTCTTGGTACAAGCTCTGGTACTGGATCCAACCTTGAATTGTCTGAGCAGCTGGAATCCTGCTCTAGTATATTAACAGAGAAAGAAAGTACAAATGTGCAAGCAATATTTTTGGGAGATAGAAGATTGGAAAAAATCTTATCCAGAGTGTTTATAGTAATATACGATACAGAATATTTTCCTATCAACATGCATGCAATTCTGCCAGGCAGAGACCACAACAGACTTATAATCACTGCTATCAAGACCCCTCCCCTCACCTGGGAGTAGAAGGGAAAGTAAAGCCAACACTGTCACTGCAAATGTGTAAAGAAGTTGTCAGCTGAGGTGGCAGACTAAGGTTTAACATGCCTTAGCTGACATGGCTTTGCTGTTTGAGTATCAGAAGAAATTAATGAAATACTGGAGGCAATAAGGTTATGGGTGAGCCAAATCCAGGAGCTGCTAGGGTAACACTTCATACTCCATAAACCAGAAGTTGTTTAATCCTGCTATCTACCCATCCAAAGATGCCTCTACTTAGCTACTCAGTCTAAGATGTTGCTTTTAGTGCTTGCCTCTCATCATTAAGAACACTATTAGCAACCTCTGTAGAAAGAAAAAAAAAAGAAAAATCAATGTATCAGACTCTCAGGATGTTTTTACGTTGGGAAGAGCACCCATTAAATTATCATGAAATGTTCATGGATACATCAGAAGAAAGATGATAAATGAAGATCTTACTGTTGAATTGTTGATGGCAACAGAACAGAGGCTTGCCTCATGGACAGGAAGCTGGTTTATATAAGTGAGCTGGTTCAGGTCCCAAATGATGCAGGTCTTGTCATCAGACCCACTCACGAAGATGCTGTAGGTCACAGATGCAGCAAGGCAGGTGACTGCCTGAGTGTGCCCATACAAAGCCTGGTGAGGAAACAGCAACCAATAAAACAAGGCAGAGGGTGGTTGATCTACTAGGGAACCACAGTCCTACTATCATTTGCTTAGAATGAACAAACAATCATTGTTATTGGACAAATGAAAAAGGTGTGAGGGGAAATACTAAAGAATTTTATAGAAACATCCTTGTGGTTGAGGAAAGTGGAGTCTCCAAGAGATTAAATTATTTCCCTCCTGGTGCACACTAACTCAGAGTCCTCAGCTTACATTTCAGACTGTATGACAGTGCTTTGTGCTCAGCAACAAAACATCATTTTTCACTTCAGTCCAAGCAGTTTTAATTAAAATTTATGCTTGAAATCTACTATTTCTCAATATTAAAAAACAAAACAAAACAAAACAAAAGTTATCAAGTTGTATTTCAGGGACCTTCCCCAGTCTTTTCATTCTGTTTTTCTGAACAAAGAGTAATATTTTTCCAATTTTAAGAAAAACAGCATTTGGAGATAATTTTTGCTTTAAAGCCATATATGAATTCCTTTCTCTTTCATCATTATCCAACGTTTTTTCTAATAGGTTCTAGAGACGTAAGGAGTGCCCAGTTTAATTTATCCTCAGTTTCATAAAAAAAAGTCTACACTTTAGGCAATTTAATAGCACAGACAGAAATCATGGATAGAAGTATATTGATGACAATTTTTTAATGCAGCATTCTCGAGTGACAGCTGTATACATTCC